>NW_026598336.1:0-33941 GCF_029784155.1 Uranotaenia lowii | reverse complement strand
AATCATAATTTTTTTTTTTCGTTTCGATTATGAGAAATGAGAAATGAGAAATGAGAAATGAGAAATGAGAAATGAGAAATGAGAAATGAGAAATGAGAAATGAGAAATGAGAAATGAGAAATGAGAAATGAGAAATGAGAAATGAGAAATGAGAAATGAGAAATGAGAAATGAGAAATGAGAAATGAGGAATGAGAAATGAGAAATAATGAAGAAATCCTGGTTGCTCAGAGTTTTTCAATTTGAATCTTAATAGAGAACACCGCCAACGGCGGTGGATCGACATTATAAATTGAAGGTAATTGAGTGGAAAAGGCTTATTCGTCGCCCCGCGTTCTGGTAGCAAACGCTGGCGACGTTGATGTTGATGTTGATAATTCCACGGCTTTCGCCATCATCAGTCGGTAAGACGAAAATCTTTACCCTTTTGTAGTTAGTAAGGGTTGTTGGGAGAAATTTTTCAGTCTCTAGCGTCATCTAGCGACCGACACGGACTCGTGTTAGCCCTTCAATCGAGCTAGCAGCAAGGCTTTATGACCCGAGCTGGGTTTATAATTTTAATTTCGCTAAACATTTAAACTGGTTCGCAATTAAGGCGGAAATTGAAAAGCCTGAACGTAAGCTGACCACCGTCATCTGGAGAATTAACTACTTATCTATAAACGCCAGATTGCGATCAGTTGATTGAAAACATAGTGAGAGCCATTTGTGATATAGAATGTTTTATTAATGAAAAATTTCCTATAATATTATCATTGTGATTTTGTAGCTAAACATTTGCTAAACATTTGAGTGATCATTAGGATAATTCAAAAATAGGGTTTTGTTACAGATTCAAAACCTCGGAAGCTAAAATTGTTCCTTGATCTGCAAGCTAGCCCTCTGCCAATTTTTAGCTCATTTGTACAGGATTTGTACATCATTTGTTCTAGCGAAACTGCAAAATCAATTTTCTTGGATCTAACTTTTGTGGCCTTGTTTCTTATGCTCTGCAAATTTAGTTTTCTGAATCTGGACGTATTTTTGAACATTTCTTGTACCAGAGTGATGAGCAAATGATTCACAAAACTCTTGAAACTGTCCAAAACTGCTGATAAATAAACATTAACTACCGTCAAACGGGGCAGCATGCAACAGCAGGATTAGATGCAACATTTGGATACTACAAAACCCATTTAATTTGTATCTTATATATAAAATGAAGTCATAAATATGTGTGAACACGAATAACTCTTGCAGGGGTTATCCGATTTACTAGCAATTTTTTTTCGTTGTGATCGTCTTTGCTCGAATAAAAACACAACGGAGAGATCATCATAGTCATTTTTGCTGCCGGATCAAGGCAACTCAAACAGGAATGTCCGGATATTTGACACAAATTTTGAGAAAGATACGGTCCGAAACGGTTGCCCGGGAAAAAAAATCTTGCATGAAGCCCGGTCTCATTATTCAATTATTATGATTTTGACGTCTGTTGTGTTGTGAGCCTACTTGGTTGAATGATTCAACTGAATCAAAGCAATCGAAAGATTCCTTTTAATTCAACCACGGTAAAGGAAAGGTTCATATACCGGTATTTCGATAGCAACTTACTACCTTCTTCAGTGAGCGTTTTCGCTTAATCGGTGGTTGAATTAAAAGGAATCTTTCGCTTGCTTTGATTCAGGTTTTGACGTATAAAATTGAGATTTTTGGAGCAAGTATTAACGAAATGACCATGAACGTCTTTAAATCGTTCATGGTCATTTTGTTAGCTTGAAATACAATTCAAAATTATTTGATGTGTTTGATGGAACAGAAATTTATTCACGTGTTTTTTTTTTTTTTGTAATTCCTTGAGTTTGACCAATTGTGGTTTGAAAATTTTGAAATAAATTGCCTTATATTGTCAAGTTTCTAAATAAAATAGCCCGGATTAATATCAGGTATCAGAAAGGGGTTGGCTCAATTAGCGGCACGTTATCCAAACAATCGGGAAAATTGTGCCTGGCCTTTTATTTTATAGATTTCATCATTTACCTGAGAAAACCTATGTCCATTGAGGAAGTTTAAAAACTTTTCAAAGCTTTAGAGCTCTTTTCCACAAAGAGTAAGAAAAGATAGTAAGTGTTTGAGGTTTAGTTTCTTGAAATTGGATTCACTTATAACGTGTTGTCCCAAAATACGA
The DNA here is from genome assembly GCF_029784155.1 of Uranotaenia lowii. Classification (NCBI taxonomy): domain Eukaryota; kingdom Metazoa; phylum Arthropoda; class Insecta; order Diptera; family Culicidae; genus Uranotaenia; species Uranotaenia lowii. Next base: position 31,775 of record NW_026598336.1, on the reverse strand, counting down.
AAACGTAGTTGAGCAAATGATGGGCAGTTATATATCAGGTGGAAAGAATCTTCTACGTCTGATTCACAACTTCCACATACAGGAGATTCAGCACGCTGAATTTTATGCATGTGATAATTGAGCTTACAATGGCCAAAGAGTGCTCTGATCAGGATACTACAATGAGATTTACACAGAGTTAACAAATATTTTGATACCATCTGAGAGGGTTTTTCTAAGAATAATTTGGTTTGGCGACAAGTGTCCAACTCCTCCCAATATCGTTCATGTTGGACAGAAGACCAAGCATTTATTTGGTTTCTGACCCAGCATGGCGAAATTGGGACAGCCGGTTCTGGACCACAAAATTCCTTTTCCGATCCAGCTCTGACGAGTTCGTCGGTGCACTCGTTTCCAAAAATTCCCGTGTGACCAGGTACCCATAAAAGGTTTAAGCTGTTGCTTTCAGCAAGTTCTACGACTGCTTTTCGGCATGCGATTACCAGTTTAGATCTGGTGCTAGAGGCGTTTAAAGCTTTTAAAGCTGCTTGGCTGTCTGAGCAGATATGAATTGTCCTAAACATGATTTTCTTTTGCAGCGCAATCTGCACACCATACATGATAGCATACAATTCGGCCTGGAAAACAGTGCAGTATCTACCTAGAGGTTGAGAATGTTCTATGTTCAACTCGTGACTGAAGATTCCTGCACCAGCGCGGCCGTTCGCTAGTGAACCGTCTGTATAGAAAACTATATGCGAGGACATTTGTTCCTCCACAAAACCTGATGTCCATTCTTGGATTAGAGGAAATTTTGTGTTGAAGTTTTTATAGGGAAAGTTATTCGCAAGTGTTAAATCATTGGGTGCTGTGTGGAACAAATTTATTCGGAGAAATTCATGCCACACATTTGTGTGGGTCGGAAGTCGCACAGCATAGTCAGGCTGCCAAAAACCGACCGCCTGTAATCGAAAGGCACATGAAAGGGCTTCCTGTTTAAGGAACACATGTAAAGGTTTTATAGAGAATAGAGCTTCAAGAGCGGCTATAGGTGTTGTTGTGAGCGATCCGGACATCCCCAAAAGACACATTCTTTGAATATGATTTAGCTTTCTCCGAACTGTAGCAACTTCACCTTTTTGCCACCATACTAAGCATCCGTAGGCCAAAGTTGGTCGAACTATAGTGGAATATATCCAGTGGATATGTTTGGGTTTGAGTCCCCAGTTATTACCGATTGCTCGTCGACATTGTCCAAAAGCCATGCAGGCTTTTTTTTATTTTAAATGCAATATGAGCAGACCAAAGTAACTTGGAGTCTAGAATAACGCCCAAATATTTTACTTGGTCCGATAGGAAAATTTGCGAGCCATAGAAAAACAGGGGTCGAACTCCACGAATATTGCGTTTTTTTGTTAATAGAATTAAATTGGTTTTCAATGGATTAACAGAAAGGTTTACTCGCGAGCACCAACTTTCCACTGATCGTAGGGCTTGTTGCATTATGTCAAAAAGTGTGCTGGTGCACATTCCATTGATCAAAAGTAGATAATCGTCAGCAAATCCATAAGTAGGTATTCCTTGATCGTTGAGATTTTTCAGCAAACTATCCGCAACTAAATTCCAAAGAAGGGGTGAAAGAACACCCCCCTGAGGACAGCCACGAGTACTTACTTTTTCAATTTCAGCCAGTCTTAACTGCGAGTGAAGATGTCTGTTACTAAGCATAGAGTGTATCCAATTAATGATGACATCGGGAATTCCGTGGTGCTGCGCTGCATTTACAATTGAGACGAATGATACATTATCGAATGCTCCTTCTATGTCTAGGAAGGCTCCTAAACAAGATTGTTTGTGGGTAAAAGCTTTTTCAATTTGGTACACGATATTGTGCAAAAGAGTAATCGAGGATTTGCCAGTTTGATACGCATGCTGCGTCTCATGGAGAGGATAACGTGTTAGACATTCCTCTCGTATATAATGATCGATTAAACGTTCCAGAGTTTTTAAAAAGAATGAGCTTAGACTTATAGGGCGAAAACTTTTTGCCTCGTCGTAAGAATCTCTTCCACCTTTGGGAATGAATTTTACATTTATTTTTCTCCACAGTTTAGGGATATACCCGGTTGCAAGACTGCTTACCATTACTTTTTTAACTACGAATTTGAGATGATCATAACCCTTTTGAAGAAAAATAGGAAGAACCCCATCTCTACCGGGAGATTTATACTGAGCAAACCCATCGATTGCCCATTTTAGAGATTCATCAGTTATAACTTTGCGAGCGAAAAACCAGTTTTCCGAACAACTTGAGAAAAATTCTTGTTCAACAGCAAAGGTTGACTGAACACAACCCGGAAAATGAATATTGTACAGACATGCTAATGTGTCTTCATCACTTGAAGTGTAAACTCCATTTAAGGTTTTTAGATTAGATACCTGATAATGATTTGATTTAGCCAAGACTTTGTTGAGTCTACACGCCTCATTTAAGCCTGAAATGTTTGTACAATAGGTCTGCCAGCTTGAACGCTCAGCCGCTCTCGTGGCTTTCCTGTAGCCTGTAGGCTCTTCGAGCAGACTTAAAAGCTTCAAACCCTTCCGTACGTCGTCTAAGGCTATGATCATTTAGTATCCGGGCAGTTACAAACGTGTGTATTTTAAAAACTATTCATCTGATCGAAAAACTTTCTATGGAGGAAATGAAGGCGTTAATATGACATTTAATGTCAAAATATAAAAAAAAATATTTATCGATGATTTCAAGAAATGCTCTATCTTTTTCATAAAATCTCTTTTTTTTATCTTTGCACACATTTTTCAGTCATGTATTGATTTATTTTTTTTACTACAGAAGCAAAACCTTTGCAAAATCATGCTATTTTACACAAACTCACCTGGAAGAAGCAATCGGAATCGTATAGGAACCTTTTCATGAGTAGACATCTCGAAGAATTTGATCTCTTAAATCCGGTTTTAACATATATTTTTTTGTCCTTCAGAACATATCTGTCATATAGCGTAAAAACCGGATGCACAGATTACAATCTTTGTAACTGATCATTATTAGTTATTTACTTGGTGTCTACTAGTCAGGCAACACTTTTTGCCTACCAAAAGAGGATTTTTTTCATTATTTAAGGAGTCTGCATTCAGTTATCCCTAATAACCACAGACTTTATACCATATTTAAGATCAAGGATTCAACTAAGATGCTTGGTTTGAACTTCGTGAGCATCCTAGAGTGGCTCCTTATACTTCTTAACCATTTGGTTCGAATAAAAATCAGAAAAAATCAACAGTTCATGAGCTTTCAAGTCAACAATGAAGAATTTTCGAGGCAAAAAATGCGTAAAAGGAGTAAATTTGTGCAAAATTAATTTGTCTTGTCTTTTTGCGTCGTGAATATCTCAAACACACGTTAACTTAAAAATCTATCAAAAATAGGCAAGATAGTCCTTTTCATAACCAACAAAACATTACTAAAGTTTTGCATATCCGAGGTCTATAAACGTAGATATCACCAAAATAAAGTGCCCGGATACTAAATGATCATAGCCTTATTCCACGCACGTCTACAGCACTTCCTCAGTTTTGCAAGGTTTGAATTCCACCATGGTGTGGTTTTTTTTATGTATTCTTAAAGTGCGAAGTGGGCATGCCTCCTCAAAGGAGCTCACTATCTTTTCTGTCATGTTATCCACGACATCGTCTAGATCAGCAGGAGTGTTTATTTGAGGAAAGTATCCATGAAATCGGGTAGCTAAATTATCCAAGTATTGATCCCAATTTGTAGCTCTTGGGTTTCTAAACGAGACAGTATTCAGGAACGCCCCTAAATGTTCAAAGTAGATGAATCTGTGATCAGATAACGATTCTTCTTCTGGCAGATGCCAATTACATAATTCCAGTGAAACGGATCTTGAACAAAGAGTGATATCAATGACTTCATATCTATCGGTACGAACAAAAGTCGGACTGTTTCCTAAGTTCAGTATTTCTAAATCAGTGCTACTCAAATACTCCATGAGATTGGCACCTCTTAGATTGGTATTTGAGCTACCCCAAATAACATGGTGAGTATTTGCATCACAAGCTATAATAATCGGAATTTTGTGAAATTCGCAGTATGTAACAACTTTCTTCAAACTTTCCGTTGGAGATGGTTGCTCATAAGGCGAGTAAGCTGAACAGTAAATGTATTTCCTCATAGTGCTGTTGCTCAACAAAGAAACTTCTATAACACAGATATCCCTAGTAGTTAGTTCCGGCAATAAGATCGCATTGATTAGCCCGGATTAGTAGGTATAACTTCAATTGATTGAATTGATTCCATGCATAGAGTATAAATAAGGTTAACTTTTTTGAACTAAACCACATAATTAGATCCAACACTCAGTATCAGAGATCAAAAACAGGTATTTGATTCAATAATGTTGATGATAAATGATGACAAATGATTTTGAAATTAAGGTCGCCACTAAAATCACACTTATAAACGTTTCAAAAAATGTAACCACATGTGCCTTAGGCCTTAAATAAAGTCTTTAAAACTAATAACCGACTCTGAAAACGTGTTCTTAGAATTTCGAAATTACTACAATTCTTTACGTTAGTCGAGAGTTTTTGATGTTGTGAAACATAATTCGACGAATATTGATAATGTTCTTATTTAATTTGAGCAGAACTAAAGAATTTGTCTTTTGATAAATATTATGAAATGTAAATTGAAAATGTATTTCGGATAAGAGATATCGAAAAACAGAATATTATCTGGAATTTGTTTTAAAAAAATGGAGCATACAAAACCGTAAAATACTGCAAATAAAGACGTGCCATTCCTGCAAATGGTATACAGTGAAGAACACGTCTAACATGATTTTGGCGAAAAAAAACAAGTGAGTTCAACTGCGTAAAATGGAGAAACATTTAAACAAAACATTCTTCGGCGCACTTATCTTGGGGTCTAAAATCCTCTGTAAACGAAGAAAACAATGTAAATTGGAAGGAAGAATAAGTATTCAAATTCAAATTTACCCCAGAAGATATTCGGTATCAGCTTTCGCTGGAAATCAAGAAATGAAAACTAAAAAATGTCTTCGTTAGTTTTTGCTCTTAGAAGAAGGCACCAGCATTAAAATTTCTTAGAATATAAATACAGGTACTGAAAAAGTTGATTACACGGAATTTGAATAAACGAAAAAACTGCGAAGCGAAAAGAAACGCATTAATCCACATTCAATATGCTGGAAACTCAAATAAACACCCCACTTGGCGAGTGAATAAAAATAGTAACATTTCAAAAGGGAAAACTGCCAAATGTAAACAAATCGAGTTAATGGCCATTCCGAATGTACGCGGTAGCACTTTACCTAATAAACGAGGTTTATTAAAATCACTTAAAACTTTCAAAAAAGATGTTCCCAATTCTAAAACGCGTTTTCCTCGTTTCGAGCTAACTGCTAGTTGCGCCCTTATGAAATGTTACGCTAGAACTTTCTTTTTGATTGAGTTCTATTCTGCCATGAAATGCCGAAGCTACGTGTATGCCATTTTTAGTTTTCGCCAATAAAAGCGTTTTTCTCTTTTTCCCCATTCTCCACTTCTCCGGAATTTTCATACAATATCACATTCCATGAAAAGTCCCAAAGAAGTAGAAAATGGGGAAAAAGAGAAAAACACTCTTATCGACGAAAACTTCAAATGGCATACACGTAACTTCTGAAGTTCTATGAGATGACGTATCACTTTCGATTTGACAATTGTAAGAAGCAGGTCCAATGTAAGAAATTCTGCGTTGACCAAAAGATGTTAAACAACGGCTTCGAAGCAAATGATGTGATTGACGAGTATGGCGAAAACGAGTGCCTAAGTTAAACAATAAATTTCTTTTTCGATGATAGTATTATCAAAAGAAAGGTCATCGCTGCGATAAATTTTTCTTCTTGCTGAACGAAATATTTGGTCTTGGAAAGGTTTAAGGTTAGCAGATTGCTATTAAAGTATTTACCAAGAATCTCTAGGTCTTTATACATTTTTCCAATTATGACATTGGGACCATTCTCTGGATAAAATAATGCGGAGTCTTCTGCAAATAATCAAGGGGTACCATGCAATGGCAGATTGCATAAGTCATTGATATATAGTAGAAAAATCAGTGGCTCAAGGTTACTACCTTGTGGCACACCCACTTCTATTTGTCAAAACGAGCTATTTATTGTATCAATAGAAACATACAGTTTCCGTCCTGATGTTAAAAGCAACTCCTCTTATTCCAGAGCGATCCAGTTTTTTAAAGAGAACGTCTTGATCAAGCGTGTCAAAGGCTTTGTTTTAAGACCAGAAACAATCCCTACAATAATTTTTTTTTTCAATATTTTCAATGACCGAATCTATCAATTCACACATTGCAATAAGCGTACTAGACCCAGCCTTAAAACCGAATTGCAGGCAGTATAAGGTGTTATTTTCTTTGATTAAGTTATTGAGTCTTTGATAAAGTTATTGAGTCGACTTACGAGGAGTTTTTCGAAAATTTTACTAAACACACTAAGGGTTGAAATTGGACGGTAATTATATGATCTGGAAACTTTATATGGCTTTTATTGTCCAATATCAACACCGTTGATTTAAAAATATTTTTCGGACAATCACCAATTTTTCAAATGAATATTATTTAAATTCAGGTATCAGTCTGGGCACAAATGCATTGAAATGCAAATCCAAGATTCACCTTTTGAATCTCGTTTCCATATACTGGAATATGGTTGTTTCGCATAACGCGTTTGTTGATTTCAAAATTTCATCCAGCCAAACATTAAATTTTATGTTACAGTTTTTGTTAGTATTTTTCACCCCTTAATGTAAGCAGCACTCTTACGCTTTTTCATTAAAAACTTTTTGACAGAAAAAAAGTAAAACTTAACTCGAACAAAACCAATAAATACTGAAATTGGTGCTTAATGCGAAATGACATCACAATAATATCAACAACTTTAAATTTTCATACATTTTATTTGAATTTTCACTAAAAACAAAGTTTGTTGCAACTTACCCCTTTTTCTAGTAAAATGAAGAATTTTAGTTCTCCTCGTAATGAATAATTGATACCCAAGCCGAGCGTTTCACTTAGATTCATAAATGACTCATTCAATTAATAACCCCAATTTTGTTGCCAATGCATCGATGACTGCGAGGCAATTCAGCTTGAAAATCTACCGAAACAGTGTTTTATCACGTTCCCACATGTGCACAAATATCAACAATTCGATATGACTCGAAAAGTGCAATAAAAAAAGCCAAAATCTAACCCTCGTACCTAAGGAATGTGAATCAAACCGATTGTATTTTGTCCGATTGTCTGTCGCTCGCTTAAACCAATTCAAGAAATATATTACTTTATTACGTTCAAAGCATCCGAACTGAAATCGAAAGAGCAAGAAAAAAATGGGTTCCATCCCAAATGGTTTTTGGATATAAAGAAACACCTCACCCGGTTGTGTGTCTTTCAACTCAAAAAGATACGGAGAAAAAAAAAGGAACAACTCCAAACCATTCAGAAAACGAAACACCACGAAACAGAACCCCGAAATAAACATAAGGAAATTCTTCTAAGCAATTCACAGCAAAGTGACGTCACCAAAACACAAACATCCAGCCATCCAGCCAAAGTGAGTGAGGCGCTATGATTCACTTCACATCATCAAACCCCGCAATTCGGAGCCATAGCAGCATCATTTGCTTCCAACCGGTTACCAATCTCTGCTAGACTCGATATTTTCATCGCAATTTTCTCCGGTTCGAACGCAGACGGAAAAACATCGCAATCTCGCGCTACCAATAATCGAGTGCGTTTCCTTCCTTCCCTTGCGTCAGTTGATGGGAGTGAGCCTCTCAATTTTACACCTCTTGAAAGTTACACAATTTGCTCACTCTCTCTCTGTCTGTTTAAAGTGAAGTCAACAGGGGAGAAAGTCGGAAAAAAGAGAAATTGAGCGTGAGTAGGAAAACAGACAATGGCCGCAAAACCGGTTCCCAAATTTGTTTCTTTTTTTCTATCGCATACAAATCAATGGGCCGGACCAGGTTGCGGGATCTACAAAACAACAAAAGAGCTTCCGAGCGCGAGACTTTCTCTCTTAACAAAGGGCAGGTTTTGCTCGCGTGAGCAAAGAGTTTTCCACGGAGAGAACTCCTTGGATGGTGATTTTTTGTTGATAGTGTGCTGGTGAGTTATGTCCAATGTTGAGCTGAGAAGTTATTTTTATTTTTTCGTTCAATGGTGGAATCGGCTGACAATCAATGGTGATGGCACCACTACAAATGTGGAAAGTTGATATGGGTCTTCTTTTTTTTAGAGGGTGACACGAGGGTTAGGGTTATATTGATTAGGAATTTTCATAAAACGCTTTAAGAATTCTTAAATAAAGTTTAATCTATTGGAAAGGAAGCTTATTTGTTAAAATAGCCTAAATTTTGATCATCTCAATCCATTGAAAAATTTCCTCGACGGTGCTGTAACTGGTATTAAAAATTCAATTATTCCCATATCCGTATTACATTCTTCCATGGCTCGCTCAGCCGCCGATCGTTGTGTGCGTGTGCGCTTCGAATTGCACAAAACAGTTGGTAGCAGTGCGTTTCTCTCCGTCTCAGCAGGCGCTGCTGATATCAATCGCATCGCATCGCAAGTTGGCTCTCGCGCTCGCTCTCCCGAGTTGAAATTTTGGTTCCCCGCTGATGCAAGCAAGGGCTCCCTGACTAGTTCACCGAGTTTTACGTGTTCAGTATGCGTTTGTTAAGCGGCCCGACATGAATTGAATTTGCCATCATCGACGTGTGTTCCGGAGACAGTTCGTGGTGTTGTTGCATTCCTTCCCGACGGTCGATTTTTTTTCCTTCTCTTGCCCAGGGAAGGAAAACGGGGAGTGAAGCGATCATCGGAGGAAGAAGAAAAAAAGTAAAAACACGAAAACGGGAAGACGAAGAAACCCGAGCGTGAGTGTTGTGTTCTGCTGTCCCGTCAGTCTGAATGGTGTTTCTTCTACTTTTGGGGAAATCGAAGACGAAAACCTTTAACACTTAGGGCATAGTTGGCCATTGCGCTGTGCGTTGTTATGGCGATTTGGTGCGTGTGGTGTCGATAATCGTCGACGTTTTACGGAATCGTGGTCCAAGAAGACGTACATATACGGTGGGATCAATCCCGTAAAGTTTCCGGTTTTCATTCGGTTCGGCGGATTACATCTTTCTGTAGAACGGAACGGGCCACACCACTATGCGGGAGTGAACAAACCATGGATGCTCTTTCTCAGAAGATTATTTTTCACCGCAGTTTTTTTCTTCATTTTTGATAAGGAAGTTACTCCTTAATGTCGCTTTCTTACTTAGAAGGAAACAAATCGGTGCGATTTCTCTAACTATTCATCGACGTCGAATAGAAGCGAAAGTAATGGAATCAGTTAATGTGTTACATTTGGTGTTGCGATTTAGGGAACGCGGCCTACTAATTCACAAAACACAGTGAACCCAAAGCAAAAGAGGAGATGAATTTTATTGAGTGATTCCGATTTGTTCTGCTTTTTGTCAAATAGAAATCGAGTTGAAAAATAAAATCAAATCGAGTGCGTTTGCGGTGGTGGCGACGACACGACACAAAAGCGAGAACATACATGAAAACAGCAAACGTAGACGTCGTCGTCGTTCGAGGGCAAAGAGGAATGTGAAAAAAATGAAAAATTGTCTATGATCAATTTTACTGCCGTGAAGCGCTCCGAATGCAGCTAGCTCTGAAGTGGTATTGTTCTTGTTGTTGCTGTTGATTTGGGCTTTGCGTGGAAAAGGCTGGTTGTACAGTTTTTTTTTTTCATTTCACGTTTTGAGGAGAGTGAGCAGGAGAGCGCTAGAGCGTGTGCGTGTGCGAGAAGGAAGAGCCAAGAGTGCGCACCGAGTGTGCTGTGTGTGGTTTTTCAAATAGTTCGATAATTGAGAGTGGTGTTTCAAGAGGAATAGGAAGAAAAAAGTGGCTCTAGTGAATTGGAAGAAGATGCAAATGTGAAGGAGCGCTGTCTCGAGAAGTTAAAAATTGTACCAGTTGGGAGTGCGCTTTGCTCAGTCGGCGAACAGAAGAAAGTAATGACCAATCAATAATCGACAGTTTTTCCAACGTGGTTTTCCCAGTGAATGTTCGAAATTCGGGTGGAAAATCGGATTTGTTTGCTTGGAGTGTCGCTGTTGCTGCGGGTGAAATCAGAATAGACTGGATCGCAGATATTTTCTCTAGCTTGGATTATGAGAATTACTCCATTAATCATGGGCGACAAGTAAATAACACAACATTTCGGTGGCGTCGACCGACGTCAAAAGTCGTTTTCGGGAAACGACGGTGGACGCAGCAAATCGAAAACCTCGAAACGACATGCCAGCAGACGATGTGAGTGGCTAATGTTGGTTGAGATTTACCGCTGTACGCTGTGATCAAAAAAGAGGACGCAAGGCAGTGTGATACTTTTCAACATCAGTGGTTCACTGCTAGTTTCAATAAAATAGAGATTCAAACAATTGTGTGTAGCGGATACATAAAGAAAAAAAACCTGTATACTATCGTAGAACCATCGTAGTAGGCCATGCTAGCAAGATGAACAGATACAGCAGGAGAAAAAGTAAAGGTGACCTCACTGAAGAGGTGAGCCATAGTAGTAGCTGCCAGATTCAGAACCAGTATGACACACGACAGACTGTCGCCTCAATGGCGGGTCACATTACAACGAAGCGGCGGAAATACAGGTTACTGAGTACCCGGCTAAAGCAGATTCTGCCTAATATACGAACTAGCTCGTACCTAACGCTCGGTATGCTCGTATGCCTGCAGCTATTGACAATGTCCACCGTACTACACTGTGCCAAAACCTTCTATATGCACTGGAATACGACCAACAGTATATTCCGGATCGACAACACCGACCACATCATTGACGTGAACAAAGGGAACTCAGCATTTGAGTACGATCAGGTGCATATCATTTGTCCAGTGTACGAACCGGGTACGTTCGACAACGAGACGGAGAAGTACATTATCTACAACGTTTCGAAGGTGGAGTACGAAACGTGCAGGATCACCAATCACGATCCTCGGATTATAGCAATCTGTGACAAACCGAACAAATTGATGTTCTTCACTATCACATTCCGGCCATTTACACCGCAACCCGGTGGCTTAGAGTTCCTACCAGGGAATGATTACTATTTCATCTCGACCTCCTCGAAGGACGATCTTCATCGGAGGATAGGTGGGCGATGTTCCACTAACAATATGAAGGTGGTGTTCAAGGTGTGCTGTGCGGATGATCAGCAGCCTCATGCGAACGTCAGTTCTAGTAACAATAACGTAATACCCTCGTCGACGGCAATCGACGGTAGCAGTAGTAGCAGTAGTAGTGGGGGCGATCTTGGAGGTCACTCCTCGAATGGTGGTGGCAGCACTGGTGTATCGATAAACACCAACGTTGGTGGTGCTTCTTCGGATGGAACGCTGTTCGACTCGTCAACACGGTTGCATCCTTCATCAACCGTCAACACCAGCCAGGGTAACATCGTCCAGAGCACGGTGAACTGGCCAGTCTGGAATGGGGGCAATCAGCAGCCTCATCGGCCAGTTCCTTCGACTCCTGCCATCGGAGGAGGTAGCAATGGTCGCCATCAGCATCATTACACTCCGATTCCGCCCCGAACGGCCATCAACAACTACAATAACAATTACGGTGGCGGTTCTGGTTCCGGTGCTCATAGTAATAGTAATAATTATAACAATCCACCGTCCAATGCACATCAGAACAACAACAACAACAAACCGACGAAGAAGACGACCAGCAACAACGACTACGACAAACATCCCAACGAAGTGGTCAAGAACGAAGAGCTGACGTACAACAATTCGGCGGCATCCAATGGCAGCTTACTTGGATTACTAGTATTAGCGATCATCTGCTCGCATCTTCACTTGCTGCTGCTTTCACCCAGTAGGAGCAGGACCAGCAGCAGTAGCAGTAGGCTTAGTCAAACCGCGGGGTTGCCAAATACGTTGCCATTGACGACGAGATAGCACGTAAGCCAATTCCTACTAACTTCAACTCGATGCTAATCATGACACATACTTCGAATAACAAAAAACAGAATCTTAAAACCCAGACCGTAACTCAATTTGTATTACGATAGTCTCCCGGAACCGTAGCTCAAGCGATGGTTCCACTGGAAGATGCAAATGCAAATCAACGATACTTGTAAAACAAGGCAGAGTCAAACACAAAATAACACACACACATATATAGAGCTAAAACACCGAACACCCACGTCGATAAAAACAAACACGTAAGTTACGTTTCCTTGTTCGTGAAGGGAAACAAAGTAAAAAAAAAACAGTTAGATGATGGAAAATTGCAGATCAAGCAAATATCTAATAGTCTTTAATACTAGTGTGTAGTAGTGAGTGATATTAATTTAATAAAAGTAAAAGAAAAAAAAACCAGTAGGCAAACACAACACACACTGAAAACGTTAGAGAAAAAAAACTGCAAAAACACACTTTTATGAAAACATAGAAAAGAAAAAAAAAATCATTTTAGAAGTAAACCGAAGACTGAGAGAATTGACAGCGCGAGCGTTTATGAGCGATTATAGTATTATGCGAAATTTGAAACGTTTTGATGAAAATCGATTAAAGAAAAAATCAATGCAAACATGCTACTGTTATTATTATTTCTTTTTTGCGTGAAACTTCAAAAGAAAAACATTTGTTGAAACAAAACACGGACGACTCTCGTTTACGGTGGACGCAAGGATCAGTTGTTTTTGTCTTGTGACCAGTTGTCTAGGAAAAAGTTCATTCACATCCCAAACGAACGGATCAAGTTGGGGGGCTTTTGTTTTCCTTTTTTTTTGTGTGGCTGCCAACTGTAACAGCAACAATCCGAATGGACAAAATTGCAATTAGCATCCTTCAGGTTCGGGCTCGAGGGAATGCAGTACTAAGTGTCCGAAAATGAAGGTGGAAGAAAGAAGGCTTCAAAATTTACCCTCAAAAACATCTCTGACGAGCTGACAAGTTTCTTTCCCTTCTCCACTCGTAAGATCAGTTTTTTTTTTCAAGGATTCCAAATCCCGGCAGATGGAATGATGGCAGATTAAAATTTTCTACTACTTTTCCTCCACACTGACAATCGAGCGCCAACATAGCTAAAGTTAGAAGAAGGCCAACCAGACAGACGGCGCAGCCGGCAAAGTAGGCTGTGGCTGTGCACTTTTTGCTTTTGCTACCTACCGAGCTACTAGTTACCTACTCCCTCGATGATGCTGCGCCAGTATCGTATATTCTACTGTTTTGGCCTACTACGTTGTATACTGTACGTCGTCGTCGTCATCCATCGTCTAGTTCCGACTGCATTTCGAGAAGAATGATGTTCTTTATTGCTGGTGAGATTTCAAATTTTCCGGTTTGATGCAATTTCTTTCGGGCTTGCCTTTGTTTGTTTTCGGAAGTGGGATCCTTTTTATTTTTTTCACTTCTTCTGTGATTTTTAGGTGAGCCTCCAATTCCCCACTCCACCTCTCTGCTTATAGGGGGACAGGAGGCAGAAATAGTCAAGGAGGAGTGGGGGGAGTTGTCTGGTTGAAATGGACGAACGGAAGAATGCTCTGCATGACGGCAATTTTGAGGCTTGTTTCTGTTGATGGCTTTGGCTTTGACTGCTTCTGCTGCTCTTGGTTTCGAAGTTGATGTTTGATAGGTTCTTGGCTCTCGATTTGTTTAGATGCTGTTGTTTGTCAATATATGAGCCAACAAATTGTTTTTGATGGGGTTTCTTGGAAAGCAATGGCTGTTGATTCGTTTAAATCTGGCTGGTGACAGATATTTTGAGTTTAGTTTTACCAATTGAAAATAGGGGTTATGTCAACATGAATCTTTGTCTTATACTGGCTATCGTGTATAACTTGCTTGCAATTAGACATAGAACGAAAATTTTTGAGATATTAAATGATTTTTCTTATAACTGTGGAACGAAACCAGAAAATATTACTCGATACTGATACTTTTAAATTTGGAAAAAGCTTAAAAATAAAAAAATAAAAAAACAATTCCAAGTATTATGTTATTTTTCAAATTTTTTTGTAAAGATGTATTTGGTGATTTTTAAATGTTTAATTCAAAACACTCACCAAATTTTTTGTACTATTTGGTTCATCCAAAAATTAGTTCATTCGATCCCCAGTCATGTAAGCCCGGAGAATGGGTTATGGATTTCTCGTGTTTTTTTACCAATTGTCGCCATCATCATTTGAAAATCGGTAGAGTTTATTTTCAACCCGAACGTCATTTTAAAAAACTGGCAATGCTCGATCTTCATCGAGAGAGCTTTTTTTTAATTTCATGTCCACGGAGTTTTATGCCAGCTCAAAAAAATATTTAGAGCAATCAACAACTTTTTTGTCTTTATTTTATCTGAATTTATTTCATTCTTCAGACTTAACGAACTTTATAAAGTTCGATTTCAGTTTGTACTGCAATGACTTGTCAAATAATTTCAGCGTTTGACGAAAATAATAATCGCCAGTTGTATCAGTTCATCATCTTCCGAAAGCTATTCAGGCTGATTTCATGTCCAAACAGCATTCTTGTAAATCAGCGTGGTCTTTTAACATGCGCTGAACACTTTTGTTTAAAATTCTTAGTTCATTAGTTTTTGGAGTCACATAAAAATTTAATTTAGAATGAACTGAAAAATCTCCCAAGCAATCATGAAATTGTATCAGAAATGATAACTTAAGTCGTTTACAGTGGTGTTGCGATTCGCAATTCCAACTGCATAGTGCCAAGATCGTATAAAATGTCAGTTTAAATCGGATATGATAGAAAGTCCACCATGTTGGTAAATTTGAAATAATTTTGCTCCCGCGCGGGTTTCAAGTGAGAAAATCATCGTGATGTTCTCTCTGCTAGCAGCAGTGCATCCTGATGGCTAAAAATCAGATGAGAATTGAATAACACAGACCAATGAGAGAATTGGTAAATATTGTCGCTGCCAACGATTTGAAAGCTATGAGAGCGAAATCTTGCGCTCTCTTGTATTCTTCCGATTGGTAGGAATGAGGTGTTGAATTACGCCCAATTGGTGTAGTTTTCGTCGCTTCAGAAAGAAATGCAATTTATGTACGTATATTGCCACTTTTGTAGGTAAATGCTGTTTTTTCAGCTTTCATACGATCATTCTATAATGTACCTATATCGAACGTTTATCAAAACAGCATAAGAATATAGCTACTATAATGTTTGCTGGTTCATAACATGGCACGAATAATATTCATCCTAATATGATTTAAGCTGGCATGCGATAAAGATAGGTGTAGGATTCTTGATTCTCGTACCATCGGTTATTATTATTTTACATCACTCTTTGAAAGATATTTGGAATTATGTTATACCCCAACGACATTTTTATAGAATAGTATTGCCCCATTAACGTCTAGAAGACTTCTATTTTTTCAATTGTTTTGATCCAGAAATGTAAGGTACCGTTCCGACAATTTATTTTGAACATCCAACAATTATTGTTTCACCTGGTTCATCATGAAATAATTTCATTTAATTCTAAAAAACTATGAATAAATTCTAAAGAACATAGCTTCTAGCTTTTTTTTTCAACAGGGAATCGAATCAAAGTGAGCGGTGCGGGAAAACATGACCTTGAGCTGAGTTTGTTTAAGATCCAAGATTCTTGGAAGTTTTCAATCCAAAGCCTACGGCCTCCCCCCAAAGGCCAAGCTCTAGGGTGACTAAATGCCGTAGTCATAAAACCCGCTAGCCATCCCCATAAACAACGCAGCACAACACACTTGTGCCCCACTTTGACCACACCACTGAGCCCAAACCATTCGACGGTCAACGAAATTTTCACGCCTCATTCGCACAAATCACACTCCAAATTCCAAGTGCCAGCTTTTGGGCAATAAAACAGAGAGAGCTGAAAAAAAAAACAAATTAAACAATAACAGGCGACAACAAACCTGTAAGCTCATGGCGTGGTCGCCATTTTGGGGTCTCGCACTTGTCGCCTGGTTTTTCGGTTAATTGGCATTTAATAATTTAATCAAATAAAAACAGCAAGCCGGGGAAAATATTACCGGCGGGTTTTTAATTGCACAAACATAGCATTGGTACCTACTTTGTGTGCGACTAAAGATGGGGCTTGAAGCCCAAGAAAGAGTCAGCGGTGAAAAAACCCCAACAGCAAAATCATTACCCATCAACGGCGCCGCTGGAATCCTGATGGCTGATGGCATGAGCAATTTCCATATTACTAATTAAACCGAAACGAACCGGGAAATGTATAAATCGGCACAACCGAAACGATCCAAGTAAGTCGGCGACGGCGAGGGTAAAAAAAATCATTAAAAATAATAACACCGAAATTGGCCGCTAGCAAAACATACATATCACAGTTGTGACCCAAAGCCCAGGCTCTGATGCGAATATGTTCGTATTTACGTGCTCTGCTTGCGGTTTGCTGCTGCTGTTGATACCCAAACTGACATTTTTACTGGTTTTGCTGAATTCCGACAACAAGCAGCCAAAATTAAAATAGTAATAACAACAGTAGCAACAGCAACAGCCTACTGGGTGACTGATGATGCCCGGAGAGTTGTTGGTTGGTTTTTTTCGATCTGAAAGCGTAAGGGTAGTACGCCAGATCCTGCTACGATGATCATCAGTCTGATTATTTCCTTTTGCGGATCAGACCAATTGACATGGAAAATTTCGGAATCAGAAAAAAAAATCGACAGAGTAGCACCGCATACCCCCCGAAAATACACAAAATTTGGATTAACGGCAATCCCTGTCGTTCAATGACGGGCACTGCACGGCGGACAGAGATGAATGTCGATACAGGGAGACGGTATGTTTTCGAGTGTTGGGAAGTTGCGAGGAATAGGTAAAAAAGTAAAATAAAACCACAGCACAAACGAGCCCTCGAGCGTAACTCAAGAAGATACCTCGATACAAGCGCGTCGATGAGCTGACATCTTTTGGGTAGAACTTTTTTTTTCCTAAGTTTGGTGCTGTTTTATTTTTCTCGGTCACGTAGCAGTAGTTTGTCTCTCACGTGATGGGATTTGTTATGGTGTTCGGGTGAATTGAATATTTAGAGACTTTTTGAGGCTCCTGAATAGAAAATTAGGATGGCTAAAGTTATGCTCTCTGGCGATGATATCATTCCACTAGGCTTTCGAATGATCTTGAACAAATCTTTTTTTATTTATATGTATTCATTTTGATTCAAACTCTAATTATTAAGGGAGATGTTTTCGGAAAAAAGCTGAATCTGTCTAACACGCGAAGAAATTCCAAATTTGAAACTTTCACCCAGAAACTTGGGTCTTGAAAAATTACACATTTAAATGGTTCAAGACATTCTAAGACAATTAGACTATGTGTTATGAGCCTACTTGGCTGAATAATTTAACTGAATCGAAGCAATCGAAAGATTTCCATTAATTCAACCACGGTATAAGAAAAGTTCAGATACCACTATTTCGATAGCAACTTACTATCGTCTCCACTTAGTGTTTTTGATCTATAATCGAAAAATAGAAAACGCTCACTAAAGAAGATAGAATATGAAGAAAATATGTTTTACCGAGCATGATGTTCAGATATAGCAGTAATAAAAGTTGTTAGATTCATTATTCTTTGAAAGCTATTTGGGTTAATGTTCAGTCCAAACGTCGTTTTCAAAAATTAGTAATGTCATTTTTTCGCCATGAAGACTGCTTTTTTTAAATTTCGATTCAGATGATTCAATTGCATCTAAAAATTGACTTTGAATGACAATTTTTTATTTGAGTTATCTTACTCACGATGCAGCTGTGGCTAATAGAGCTTTGTAACGCAAAAATTCCTACCCCGAAGTTTTTTTTTGTATTCGCCATCCTAATTTTGTCAGTCTTCTTTTTACAAAGTAACAAAAACCTTATTTTTGATCTACGCACGAGTTACAATTGTTTTCAGGTGAAAATATAAGCTGTTACTATCCGAAAAACATGTCGAATTTGATGATTTTTCGTTGTTATCAGACAAAGTATTCTGACTGGGATTCCGAAAACCAGGGCCGTAATCTTATTATAGACTACGCTTCGTTCACCGGGATCAACAGAAGTAAAAAAAACCCTTGAATGCTCCACTGGCTGTCGGGATTTTGGCACCGAACAGAAAATGTGCCGCAATTCGGAAAATCCCCTTTTTCCGCATCTTGCGGAACCCTTTTCACCCGCCGCTGCCTACCGCACGTAAAATAATTTCCCGAAAACCGCAAATGTTCGTAGCCGTAGTCATTCCGACACCTTCTTAGTTTTTCCACCACCTTAGAAAGCCGAAGAGAACCGATTTAAAAACCCATTTATCAACCGAAGAAGCAAAGCTTTTCCCCGTGACCGACATTCCCTACCACCAGTGGGACCTAGGAAAAGCATCAATTTTCCCTTTTCCCGTTCCAGTTGTACTCGTCTCGGAAAACTGTCAACCCAGTTTTCAGAAATACACCTTGACACATTGCTCAATTCTCACAAGTCGTATTCGACCGAAAACCCATCCATTTGACATCATCCCTGGCAGCGCAGGAGAAAAGTGAAAAAGATGGATAGATCCTTACAAATTAATTCACTTGCAAACCCCACTCCCACACCTTTTTCAGTTTTGTCAAAACTTCGATAGGCACACGGCCTACTGTTTGTAAATGGGCGGAAAAACCGTGGTGCTGCCTTCGATATCAAAGAAGTGACAGATCCATCCGGTGGACCGCTCTGGGAAATGGCCATTGATTTGCCATCGTTGTCGTCGCCAGGACTTTGGGCTGTGGGACCTAATTTGACGAGCGATGTTCACTTTGATCCGGTACGGACCGGCTGGAATGCGGATTATCCGTTGAAACACACGCATTTGGGACTTCGAACGCAACTTCG
The DNA here is from genome assembly GCF_029784155.1 of Uranotaenia lowii. NCBI lineage: Eukaryota > Metazoa > Arthropoda > Insecta > Diptera > Culicidae > Uranotaenia > Uranotaenia lowii. The sequence goes on along the minus strand of NW_026598336.1, from coordinate 12,788 downwards.
CTGAAAGCGAATTAGAATATGAGCGCGTACCCTGTGATAGAGACGCTTGATCTCTCACTCTCCGTTGGGGAAAACGAAGTTTATTTTTTACGCCCCTTGGGGTTGAAAAGTTTTGCCGGCCTTTCATGATGGGGATGCGACATTGGACCGCAGCCAATCCTTTTTCGGCTGCTAGCTGGGATTTGGGCTGCCCTCCGATTGAGGCGGTCGGTAGTTTTTCTCCGCTGCGCTGGAGCGTGAATAATTTGGTTTTCGAAGAACGAGCACAATCCGGCTCGAAGGCAACAGCGTGGCGCGGGGAAATCGACCGGACGTCTGCCGGTTGGAAAGCTAGCTGCTGGAGGTATTTATAAAGCGATTTAATAAATTATTTCTCCTTACAAGGAAAATATTTTATTGAATTTGCGACAGAGAGCTTTATGCTCCGGTCGTTCTTTTGCGCTCGAACCTTGAGCCAACAGGCAACAAACGGGATCTCTCGGTCGCTTCTTGTTCTTCATGTTGTTGTGCTTCCACAGTGTGCACAAATTGAAAGATATTCGAGTCGGGATGCTCGCCAACAGATGGAATAATGGATGGGACACGAGAGGGAAAACGGGTGACGGCGTGGCTCCCAGATGCAAGACGAATTATATTTCTTGGGCTTTTCCCTTTTTCCATGAATATTTAAAGGCTCCCCTTTTAGATAAGTTAGCAACGCTCCTCCTTGGATGTTTGGTGTACCGGGCATGTTGAGTATCGAGAATTTCCGTTCCGTTTGGCGGCGGAAAGTCATTTGGGGAGCGTTGAGGGGAAGGGTTCTGAACAGGAAATGGGAAAACGTCAGAAAAAGTGACAACGGTTTCGCAATTGCATACATACGGGCGGTTGCGGAAAAGGGGGAAGCCAAGTAGCATGACTTCAGCTGAGTGTCTGCTTGAGAGGTTGACGGGGACTGAGTTAACAGAATCGTCGACAGAGTTACAACGACGACGACGATGGCGGCAACGGAAGTCATCCTCGGCGCACAGTACACAGATGCCTAGAATGTCCTACAATAACAGCTCTCTCTCCGTCTAGATATGGAGTCCCACAGTAGTAGATTCAGCGCGCCACTGCTTGCCTTTTACATCTTTCATGCGTTCACAGTTGGCAGTGGAGTTAGTCGTCGTCGTCGTCGTCGTCGTCGTCGTCGTCGCAGTAGGCAACGATTTTCCCGTATCCTGGCAGTCGAACGTTGCTTATAGGAACAAAAACGGGAAACACAGAGAAGGAAAGGAAAAGAGGCTCCAGCAAGAGTGAGCAGTCCACAGTCAAGGGAAGTTCAGTGCAAGCGGAAATTATGTGATAACGAAAATCATGTTACATGTGAGCACACACACGCTCATAATAGAACGTAGAGAACAGACTCTGGCTGCCTACCTGCCCGCCTGCTGGAGAATGCTGTGTGCTAAAGTCGCGTGACTTACACTGCCGGGGTTGTTGCATACTGGCAGGGGTTTTGGGTTGCCCCTAGCAACCGAACCTAGGCAACTGGGACCGAGCCGAGAGGAGCAAGCAAAAAGTTTCCTCGACTGGTGCAGAAAGGCTGCGTTTTTCCGACAGCAGAGCCATCATCAGTAACTAGTGCCGGGGTTGCTAGTAGCGTAAATGTACACGTCGTCATCGTCGGTGCGTTTGTGCTCTGCTGAGCGTGATGGTTTTGATAGCAGTTTACTGATGATGTTACCGGCTCGCGAATTTTTCGGAAAGGGATGCGTTTTTTTTTTTGGGTCGGCTAGACGAGTATCGCTTCCGGATCACCAGCATCCGGAAATCATCATCATCAGCCTCTAGTGGGTAGCTTCATCATGAACTTGAAGCCGGGTCGATGAGCCAATTGATTGTGGGAAATGCGCGATGGTCCAATTGAATTGATCGATTCGATTTGAAGCCACCGAACGCTGCTGGTTGGCTCAATTGATTTATGGAAGACTTTTCGGGTAGAATCTGATGACGGAAATTTGATATGTTTGAATTTTGAGAAAAAAGGGTAAAGGATAGTCAGTTTTGTTTTAGTTCCATGTAAAATCCTTCAATTACTTCGTGCATTCGTGTATCAATAGTTTGAACAAGTTCCAAGGCTGAACCAACACAAAGTTCAGTTCAGTTTGATTATTTAATCAGAAGCTGAATGGAACAACAGTTTTTTGCCAACCACGTGTCGACATAACATCCATCAAACTCGATCGCTAAAAACTGTGAATTATTACAATTGTTTCAACATTGAGATAAGAACTTCAAATGCCCTCCTTCAGAAGAGGTTATCACAAAAAATAGAACACATCGAGCGCTGTCGTTAAGCATTGATTGCAACACAATTTTGGGATTTCGGGGCAACGTTCACTGATTGCGGCAGCTTCCTCCCGGGGTCAAGTCAACTGATAACGAAAATACACTGAAACAACTGAATGGTGTTGCATAACTACTGATTGAGTCAAAAAATGGTCGTCCGTTTCCATGCCGTTTGACCTGTTTTTGAGCAGCATTCATCGATGAGATTTGATGAAATTAATGAAAATGATGGCTCGATTTGGGATTATCTTGGTTAAAGACCACAGTTTGGTATTCAAAAGTTAAAAGTCAATGTCGATTTTCGTTCGAATTTAAACAATTGGTGTTATCAAAATGTGAGCTTGGATATAGAAAAACAACCAGCATTCACCAGCATTTAACAATCCATTCCCTCTAATGACTCAGACATTACTTGAGTATTGTGCTGAGCTTTTAAAACAATATGAAACATAATTATTCTAGCTTTAATTCGGTTTCCTTTGTTGAATAGGTCATGCTTCTTCTGAGTATGATATTTATGTACAATCAATGTTATTTTTAAAAATCAGTACCCCAGCTCAAAAATCAGTAAAAATTCTGAGAAACTCCTAGACCTGTTACAACTGCATGACACAAATAAAAGAAAAAAAAGAGACCCTCGTACAGCTGTTTATTGTTCAATGGCGTCGCGGACTACGTTGTGATCAGTTCATTCCCGCTATTTATGACTCAGGCGTTATCTTTGCAACAATTACGAATTTTACACAGTTTTGAAAGCAAAATACAGCTTGATTTATACTGTTATAATTCGTTTAAGTATGATATGGTCATTCGTATCATACAGTTATTGTTGGATTGTAGAATTTTTAATGGAAATTGTAGACTTTTCCAAGAAAAACTTGAAATCTGTAAGCCAGATCGCGACACAACAAATCATCGGACAAATGGCACCTTTGTACTCTTTCCATGAAAACTTGACTTCCTTCAGTAGTTATCAATCGGTAGACTAACACGAGTAGTCCAGAAGCGGCCACATGGTGGAATAGTGGTGCCGGAGTAATATTTTATTATTGCTTTTACATGTCTGTAGACACTCTACTTCAAGAAATGAAATATCTGTCCGACAGTTCGACGGCGACGCGGCCAGCCTCCGTCAATTTCCAGTTGATCTGATCCACGAGGAAAGCAACACCACTCTACTCAGATACAAAAAAAAGCTAAATACGAGCCACGAAGATGTGAACTTTCACGGTATACCTAACTAAGCCAGTTGTGTTGTTTCTCGCTGCTGCTGCCGTTTTGTAGATATATCTGGGTGTGTATATGGAAGGTCTAAACCGGACCAGATCGTCAGATCATCGGACCTCTGTGAAGGTATCCAACTGCTGCAACCTACACATTGTGTCTTGCTTCTGAGCAGTTTAAATCCGATAAATATAAACACGCACACTCACAAACATAACCCGAGAAGAGACCCACCAGTTCACTTCTTCACAAAAGCAAAACGACAATTCCATTCGTTTCGTTTCGCTTTTCACCGCGCTTTCGACAACACCGCTGCTGCTGTTTTGTTGCTTTGGCTGAAATATCGGAGCCTCCGTGGAGGACCGAAAAAAAAACTCAACGTTCGACGACGAGAATCTTTGAAATGGTAAAGACGATGAGCGAAGGCGTGTGGAAGCAAAAGCCAGGAAATATATCAGTCGGAATTCATCTGCATGCAAGGTGAAGCAACTCTTGGCCTGGCTGGAGAAGCCATCAGCAGTGCTCCATCTCTCGAAGCCAAGCAGTCAGTAGCATTCTTCCGAGATCATCCGAGAAAGGCAAAGAAACGTCCCTATCATCGGTTGCTGGTTAGTTGGCGAAAGAGTTTAGTGACTTCGCGCCAATCTGCCTGCCATGGTTCCTTCTTGTTTGCGCCAATCTGGGTAACTAGAAGGTGTGATGTGCAGCAGGGCAGTGCAACCATCCTAGTAGGTCCTGCCAGCCTCTGCGTTTTTGTCATTCAGGCAGGAATCCCAACGCCAACTGTGAGGATGCCAAAAAGGCCAAAGGTTACTGCCGGTCAAATGACCATAAATGCAAAAATAAATGTGCTGCTTACCACACACCAGCTCAGCTCCATGCTGGGTGCTCCATTTTTGGCCAAGCAAATAACAACGGAATGGAAACGGGAAAATTGGAGAACAATTCCTTTGTTATCTCCCGGTTTTTTTTTGGCGCTCGTATTATTTTCGGGCGGGAGGCAAAAGAATGCATAATCAGACTCGATATTTTCGTTTGCTGCTTCTGCATGCGCTCTCGGAAAAGATCAGAAAGCTGTTCATCATTCTGTTACATTCCGATTCAGTTGTTTCTCCATGCCATTATCTGGAAAACCCAATCGTGCGCACCCCCACTTCTTTGGAAGGGGAAAAAAACAAAAAAAAAGTTCGGTGGCGCACCACTGCACTGCACTGACTGGCACAGTAGCACTTTGGTGTGCTCTTAACACTACTGGGACTGGGAGCGACATTTTCTTCAGAAGCGATGACAACGGCTTCTGCAAATTCGTTCGATATCACTTGACTTCACTTTCATTATTTTTTGTTCCGATCCCGTCATTTGGTCGGTTTCATATTTCACCCCGCAAGAATACAAGGGTGCACCGTTCATGGTCGTATTTGTGTTTGGAGGAGACGACGACATGCCTTGATGTTGAGTCGTGTCAAAATCCGCACAGCACCCCCAATGAAGGAGGCCAATCTCTACCGAAATGTTCCGGGTTAAAATTGCTGGCAATGTTACACCACATGCTCTGCTTTGCGTCGCGACGCGGCAGGTGGTCTTCGATCGTGGGATGATGGCTGCCACTGTTTATGGCATCTTAATTCCCTCAACCCATCCTAAATTTAAACTTCCATCCCGGTAGAAGAGTTTTAATTTTCAATCCCAATCAATTCAGAACTAGACTGGATGTGTCACCCTCTGTGAAACCTTGTGTCTTTCAAAGAATTTCCGCAACACCGGAAAGTTTTGGTAATTTCTAAAAAATCGTAGTGGGCTTCGCCTATACAATGCGAACAAACTCAGCAAGAAATATTTTCGGACAGATTTTCGGTTAAAAACTGATACAAAAATGTATGAACTGATTACACGAACATTGCGTCATTCGTCATTAGTGTGTAGGAAGTCAGTCAGTCTGTCAGTTAGCGATCAAGCGAGCTAGTCAATTTGTTTGTGTGTTCCCCTGGTAGTTCGTGATCCCGCGGTTCCCGGTGTAGCTCCCGAACTTCGGAGCTCCTGACAGGTCTGCACATTTGGCGACCGTGACAGGTAATTTCTCGTAAGCCTAATTAAACAAGAATTTATAAACACAAATCGAATCGAAAGAAGAAAACAAACGGTTCACGTTGAGTAAATTATTATCAAAGTTGCATAAAAATCAAACACTTTATTAATTACCAATTACGCAAAAAACGTGGTAAAATGAGTCATTCAAGCGAAAAGTAGTTGAAGTAAAAAAGGTAAATAGTTGGATGATTTTCGGAAGTAATTTGGAATTAAAGGAAAATCATGAAAATTTAGTGCCATGACAAGTTTTTTTTTGGAAATGAGCGGCTTATGAACTTTTGCCAAAACAAACAATGAAAATGAAATATAAGGCGAGTCGTAAAGACAGCTTTATCATGTTCACATTTTCCAGCGAGTTGAGAGGACAGCTTGAAATTTGAGAGCGAGTTGAGAGAACTGCCTGAACGTTTTGAAAACAATTGTGCGAGATGGGATGACAGCCTTAAATTTGATGGCGAGCCAGACTGAGTTATTGATGAGAAATCGAGCGAGTCGAGAGGACAGCTTGAAATTGAAAGGCGAGTTGAGAGGACAACCTGAGTTCTTGATGAGAAATCAAACAGTCGAGAGTACAGCTTGAAATCGAAAGGCGGGTTGAGATGGCAGCCTGAGTTATTAAAGAGAAATCAAGCGAGTTGAGAGGACAGCTTGAAACCGAAAGCCGAGTTGAGAGGACAGCCTGAGTTTTTGATGAGAAATCACGCAAGTTGAGAAGACAGCTTGAAATAGAAAGGCGAGTTGAGAGAACAGCCTGAGTAATTGATGAGAAATCAAGCAAGTCGAGAGGACAGCTTGAAATTGAAAGGCGAGTTGAGAGGATATCCTGAATAATTGATGAAAAAAAGCGGATTGAGAGGACAGCTTGAAATCGAAAGGCGAGTTGAGAGGACAGCCTGAGTTATTGATGAGAAATCGAGCGAGTCGAGAGGACCTTGAAATCAAAAGGCGATTAAAGAGAACAGCCTGAGTAATTGATTAGAAAACAAGCGGGTTGAAAGGACGGATTGAAATCTGAAGGCAAGTTGAGAGGACAGCCTGAGTTATTGATGAGAAATCAAGCGAGTTGTGAGGACAGCTTGAAATTGATAAGCGAGTCGAGAGGACAGCTTGAAATCGATATGCTAATTAAGACGACAGCTTGAGTTATTGATGAGAAAACAAGCGAGTTGAGAAGATTTCTTGAAATCGAAAGGCGAGTTGAGAGGACAGCCTGAGTAATTGATGAAAAAACAAGCGAGTCCAAAGGACAGCTTGAAATCGAAACGTGAATTGAGAGGACAGCCTGAGTTATTGATGACAAATCAAGCGAGTTGAGAGGGCAGCCAGAGTAATTGGTGAAAAAACAAGCGAGTTGAAAGAACAGCTTGAGCAAAGAACAACCCTTTTACCGTTACGAGAGGATAGTTAGAATGAATTGTTCATAATTAAAGTCAGTCAAAGGGACAACTTGGAATTTTTAAGCGTTTTGAGAAGGCTGCTCTTCTAATTATTCATCAAGCTTGTTGAGGAAAAGTTTGAGATGAGAAATAAACTGTCTTTAGATTCAAGGGCATCGAGAGCTGTCTTAAAAAAAAAACAAATTGAGTGAAAAGATTGAAATGCGTTAAGAGAAATGAAAGGCGAGTTGAGAGGACAACCTGAGTAATTGATGAAAAAACAAGAAAATTGAATGGACAGCTTGAAATCGAATGGTGAGTTTCATGGACAGCCTGAGTAACTGATGAAAAAACAAGCGAGTCGAGAGGACAGCTTGAAATTGAAAAGCGAGTTGAGAGGACAACCTGAATTATCGATGAGAAATCAAGCGAATCAAGAACACAGCTTGAAATCGAAAGCCGTGTTGAGAGGACAGCCTGAGTAATTGGTGAAAAAACAAGCGAGTTGAGAGAACAGCTTGAAATTGAAAGGCGAGTTTAGAGGACAGTCTGAGTAATTGATGAAAAAACAAGCAAGTTGAGAGGACTGCTTGAAATTGAAAGGCGAGTTCAGAGTTCAGGCGAGTTCAGAGTAAAGTAGCCTAAGTTACTTATCAATTTGGAAATCAAGCAAATAAAAACAACAGCTTGAGATAAGGACAATCCATTTAGCGTTGCGAGAGGATAATTAAAATGAATGGTTCATAATTCAAGTGAGTCAAAAGGACAACTTGGAATTTTAAGGGTTTTGAGAAGGCTGCTCTTCTAATTATTAATCAAGCTTGTTGAGGAAAAGTTTGAGATAAGAAATAAACTGTTTTAAAATTCAAGGGCATCCAGAGCTCTCTTTGAGAAAAATAAAGTTTGTGATGCGTTAAGAGAATACCAGTTGTTCCGTATTGATGTCGGTCTATCGAGACAGTTTTTTTTTACAAGGAATCGTGTAAGATGAATCCAGCTTGTAGGCCCAAAAAGAATGTAGTTGAAACATCTTTTAAAATCTCAAAGGATTACATTTCTCTGTTATGGTTTATTTCTTACGTTGCTTAAAAGAGGGAATTAAGAAAAAGTTTGAACAGTATTATTGCAGTCCGTTGAACTAGATGTTGCAAACCAATGTTGGATCATAGAAAGCTTTAAGAATTTCTTCCTAATGAATCCACCTTAAAGGACTAAAATTCAAACCTCTACTTATATTGACCTTAAATCTTCACTTAACAGTTAGAACAGCATCTCAATTTGTGGTCCTTCGAGCCAATTTTTAAATATCAATGTAGGTCCATCGATATAGTTTTTAAACCAAAAATTAAGCAAGATGAATCCGGCTCAAAGGACTAAAATGGCGAAAGGTAGTTTAAACCTCTTTTTAAACCTCAATGGCTTACTTTTCGGTGGTTTTGATTTTGTTTGTTTGTTTTAATTTCTCGAGAAAACTAACAACAAAACCTTACCTTTTTCTGATACATTATGGTTTTCTACAACAAATTCTGCCAAACGAATCCAGTTCAAATGACCAAAATAGTGGAATGCAGCTTGAATCTCTGCTTAGACCCCAAAGAGTTAAGTTACTCTATTTTGGATCCATCTTTTGGTTTTAATTTCTCGATACTGTCAACTCGAAAAGATAAACATCTCGTTATTGTGGTCCTTCGATCCAGGTGATACAAACCAAATTTTTTCCATCAAGGAAGCATTTCTACTGGGAATTTTGCTAAGCAAATTCAGCTCAAAGGACCAAAATAGTGGGATTTTGCTTTAATTTTTGCTTAGACCTCAAAGAAAAAAGGAAAGAGGAACGTAGCCCTCTTTTTGGGATTATTATTTCAGTTGTACTTTCTCGAGATAACTTATCAAAAAGAAAGTCCACGCAAAAGGTTTTGGACAGCATATCTTAATTCTGGTCCTTCGAACCAGATGTTACTTATCGATGTTGGCCTATCATGAAAGCCTTTCTACTTGTAATGAATCCAGTTCAAAGAATTTGGGGGATGCAGCTTGAATCCATGCCTAGACCCCTGATGGGTAAAGTTTATCTGTTTTGAATAATTGCTATAGTTGTAACTTCTTCTGAAAACTTTTCAACTCAAACCTCGATCTTATCTTCTACGTTCTACGTCAGATCTCAAACTTCTACTCATTTCTCTGGTGAGTTAGTCACCGTAAAAAATGCTTTGACAATTCAAAGTCTACAAAACCGGACAGAATGGATTCTCCCTACATTTCCGACTCTGGTTTACGAAACGAGTCATCTCACCGAGGCTTAAGCACAATTTTAAACAACATTCCACCATTTTGGTCCTTCGAGCCAAATGTTCTTGGTGCATTGAGCGGTCATTTTTCTCTATTTCGGATCACTTTTTTCGATTACCTGATATCTGCGAAAGTTGGAAAAAGCCAAAGAAGTTAAATATTCAAACTTTTCACAATCCCAGAATAGTTAATTGGATCCAAGACAACACCAACTTCTCAAAAACTTCGTACAGAGTTTTGAAAATTCGTGTGAATCAATTTGCTACCGATTAGTGCAAAAACCGCGTGTGGTAGCACGTTTAAAAGGCTCATTATAACTTTGGCCGGTTGTTAACTTAAAATAAAGAAAAAAAACACCAACTAAAGACGAGATCTGTACACAGGTACACACTTAGACTTCTCAATCGGCAAACAGCAGAAAAGTGTTCGGAACGGCTTTCAATAAAACCGTTCCGCCGTTCAGCTTCATCTTCTCCATCAACAATCATCATCATCATCATCGTCGGAACGGAATGCGGATGAGGAGCAAAAATATGCTTCGTAAGTAGTTATTATTGTTTTCAAACAACGAAGCTATTGATCCTTTGGAAAATTTATCGTCTTTTTTTTCGGCGAGGGAAGATGTGTCGGTTTTTGTTCCATCTTGTATTTTTTTTTTCGGGGGGTGATTTCTAAAGAGGAAGAAAGAAATAAATGCTGATTGAGTGCAAAACTTACTCATTACCGAGAGTCGAAAATTGCTCGCAATAAGATTCCGCTTTGGTTTCGCCAGTCGGAGTGGGAAGAAAACAATAAACGGAACAACCCCATCACGAGGCCATTATTTTATTGGTCGAGTCAAACTTAGTAAACTATAATACTTAAATCTACTTGAAACTAATGTAAGCTACCGTCAACTGGGTCTTCGTGCAAACACTTTTCAATTTCAATTTCAATTCAAACACAATGTCCACAGAAAATTATATTTTTGTTTTCACCAGTTAGTTTTAAATTTACTAAAACATGCTATTTCACCCTGCTAAGAAAAAATAAATTAAAACGTTTGAAAATTTAGAGTTTTTGAAATATTTGTTATATCATATCGCATAAAGCACCAATTACAGTTTTGTTTTTGATTAAACTAAATTTTAAATTATTCTGTCAAAACGTTTTTTAAGAAAAAAGCATAAGGGTGCTGCATACATTCAGGGGTAAAAAATACTACAAAAAATTCAGCGAGATGAAATCATAATAATTAATTAACAATAAATTCAATTGACTTCACTGCAGGTGCCTCGCGATGTATTGCTTGCAAAGAAGTCATACAATACCTTGCCAGGCACCCAGCAGTGATGTCAATTTCAATTTATTGTTTTTCATTGCCAAAAGACATATCCCTGTAAATCAGCTAATAACTTTTCTTAAAACTTTTTTGTAATTGACTATTTTAAAGATTGATTGTTTTATTTCTCTCTCTTTATTCAGTTGAAATGGATATTCTTCGTTTTTGTTTCAAAAGGTTCGTCTAACCTTCCGTATGTAAACATATTGATGATGGTTCAATTAGTCGGTTTGTTTGTTCGCGCGGTCCTCATTTTGGGGTCTTGGGAGAGCAGAAGCAAAAAAAAAAACAGTTTATATATAACATGCTAATGGACTACCCAAAGGGCCGAAGAACGAGGAGATAGCAAAAAAATAAACTGAAATTGTGAGAAACCACTGCTGTTTGCTTTGGAACAGAACAGAGAGAAAAAAAAGTGTTACCAAGTGTCGATGCTAACAAGTAACTAGAGGTAAAGCGTCCAAAGAAGGCCATCTAAAAGCATCTATTAGCGCCGGTTCATCCTAAAACGGTCAAAATTAGCAGCACTTAGCGTGAGCTTTTTAAGTTCAATTATGAGACTACGGAACTCGGCGAGGCAGCCGCGCCATCTATTAACGCACACATATTTTAGCTGAGACAAGGCGAGGCCTGTTCGACTAAGTAAGTGTGCTTAGAGGAGCAACTTTTTGACAGCAGCTGACTGTTCGTCCGTTGACCGTATTGAGGCCATATTGAGGTCAGCAGCCTCCTAGAAAGTTGGACCAATTCTCTATTGCAAATTCATATCTAACCCCTTTTTCAAGGAAGGTTTATCGCCAGACGCAAGGTTATTATTTAGCAAACATTTTAATGACCCATCTGGCCCATCGCGCTTCAGTTGGGATCGGTGGGCTAAAGGTTTTTTTTTCTGGTCTAATCACTAGTCCCTCCCTCCGTATAAAAACTCGCCCTTAATTTTTTTTAAATGGAGGCTCACCCAGGTATTTTTTTCTATTTGTACAACAGTCTTTAAACGAAGTGCACTTTTAAGACACTTTATTATTTTTTATACTTTTCACGTGAAGCTTATCAGGCTTGAAATTGACTTTAAAGAAAGTTCTTTAGAATTATTTTGATTACTACCAAAGGTACAGAGCGAAGAATTTGAACTTTTTTGGTCCTTCGAGCCGGATATTACTGGTGAATGGTACGATCAACTACTGAGTAGTCTTCCTCATCTTGGGGTCGTTGCTTACGACTCTCCTCGATGATATTATTACGACGGTTTTTTCGATAAGAGATTTTGATCGTAGATCGGAATCTTATAATTTTCAACAAAATGAACTGCGAAATGCTCTTTTAAAGATTCAAAAAGTGCAACCTTTTTCATATTTAAAAAGTTTTCTTTGAAACCCATTGTCGTCGTCGATCGTGCGGCCGCAGAATGTTTACAACCAATCTCTCCCTTTCTTTCTTTCTAGCCAGGGACGGCCAAAACCACGAAATGGTCCCTCCTAGAAAGGAGTGAGAGGAGGGACCATTTCGGGGGGGGGAGGGCAGCGGGATCTGCACAGCGCTACCTTAAACCGACCGACCGACGATTCGACTAAACGACCGAACATATGTTTTGGTGCCTCATTCTACACCAAGAAACCACCACCACGCCGAGATCAATGCCTACCTACAATAACGGGCAACGGGACGGGTCCGCGCGATTCAGAAAAGGTTCCGGTTTTTTCGTCTTTGCCAACAAAATCCAGTTTTGCATAACCAACACACAGCTCGGCCGTGTCGGTGCAAAGCAAACGGGAGTCTGACTGACACTGGGCTCTGGCCACACCAACACCAATACCAACTGACGACGACGGGTCACAACAGATCGTGGGCTCAAAAAAAAACGGGGCAACGAATGGGGCGATGAAAACAAAAATCTAATAGTCATCAAGACACGCTTTGGATCCAACATAGGATGTAAGCGATGTATCTTGGGGCTCCGTTAAGAGCCCCATCGCATTTGTGAGATTTTCGACGACGAAGAAGATCTCTGGCTCATGAGGCTGAAGGAAGAATGAGGGGGTCAGGGAAGGTAACTGATCCAGAGAACATAATCTCGAACAACACACGAACTCGCTGGGGCTGGTTTCTGGATTCTCAGCACACCGACCGCACGGCAAGACGACGCCCGATGCGATGGTATCAGCAACATTGGGCCAACG
>NW_026598335.1:21981-34000 GCF_029784155.1 Uranotaenia lowii | reverse complement strand
TGAAGGTGTCCAATGGAAGTAACTCATTCTTGATTGGATCAGCATATATACCACCGGAAAAAAGTCAGGATAGCTCAATTATCGAGTTACATGTTGATGCGTTATCAGAAGCTAGAATACAACACCCTTCAAGTAGTATTATTTTTCTTGGTGACTTCAATCAGCCGCAATTGTTGTGGATTCCTGGACCAAGTAACAGCATGGTGTTGGATTCTTCCTCATTATTGAACACTGCTAGTGCTCAACTCTTGGACGGAACAACATTGAATGGAATGAATCAACGAAACGGGATACGTAACTTCCAAAATCGAACGTTGGATTTGGTTTTTTCGGATGAATCTATTATTATCAGCTCCATAATCGAGGCCAGCGATGTCGTCGTCCCAATAGACATGTATCATCCTCCTTTACAATTTGAAATTTCGTTCCCGAATCCCATTGAGTTTGTAGAGGTTTTCGATACATCTGCTCGTGACTTTAGTCGTGCGGATTTCGATACAATCAACCGTGTTCTCTCTGAATATGATTGGTCTAATTTCCATAGCTGTACTGATGTTGATATGGCTGTTAGTACTTTTTGCGCAATTTTGGATGATGTTTTTGACCAATCCGTACCCCTGGTGCGGCCTCCTCTTCGACCTCCTTGGACTAATGCTCACCTGAAGCGTTTGAAACAGACACGTTCGAAATTGCTGCGGAAGTTTTGTAATTCCAGGTGCCCATTTACAAAAATCAAACTAAATGATGCTACAAAACGATATAGGATATACAATCGACTTTGCTATCGCCTTTATGTAAATCGCACTCAGAGTAAACTTCGGCGTAATCCAAAACAGTTCTGGAAATTTGTGAACTCCAAACGGAAAGAATCCGGTCTTCCTGCGATACTCCAATTAAATAGTAGATTTGCTACGTCACCTGCTGAAAAATGCAACCTTTTTGCAACGCACTTCTCCAGTATCTTTTCAGTCGAATCGCCAACTGCCGATCAGCTAAACGCTGCCGTCACGCGATTACCCATTGATGTTCTGGATCTGGACGTTTTTGCTATTAGTGAGGAAATGGTCTCAGAGGCTATCATTAATTTGAAGTATTCCACTTCATTCGGACAAGATGGAATACCAGCGTGCGTATTGAAAAAATGTCGCAATTCACTGATAAAACCTCTTACCCACATCTTTAATCAGTCCCTGGTACAACAGAAATTCCCTTCCATCTGGAAAAAATCGCATATGAGTCCAGTCCACAAAAAAGGCGACAAACAAGATGTTCTTAATTACAGAGGTGTCACATCGCTAGCTGCATGCTCAAAGGTATTGGAGAGGATCGTCAACGATGTTATGTTCTCAGCTTGTCGGAACTGGATCTCTGAGAATCAGCATGGATTTTTCCCTAAACGATCGGTAACTTCAAATCTAACAGTTTTCACATCCTTCTGTATATCGAAAATGGATGGCGGCAAACAAATCGATGCTATTTACACAGATATATCAGCTGCATTCGATTCAGTGAATCATGAAATCCTCCTGAAAAAATTGCAACGCTTAGGATTTTCCGAAAGACTGTGTGCATGGATAAAAAGTTACCTAACGAATCGCCGATTAGCTGTTAAAATTGGTTCTGCTGAATCTTTTGATTTCATTCCAAACTCTGGCGTACCACAAGGCAGCAATCTGGGTCCATTACTGTTTACGCTGTTCTGTAATGATATAAATTTGCTACTCATGGGATGTGGCGTTCTCCAGTATGCAGACGATCTAAAAATATATTTAGTTATAAACAGTCTAGCTGATTGTTACGCGTTACAACGCTTCCTGGACATAGTAGTGAGCTGGTGTGCCTGTAATTTATTGGTTTTGAGCGTTTCGAAGTGCTGTATTATAACATTTGGGCGCAGGAAACATCCGTTCTTGTATAATTACAATATACTGGGTGAGCAGTTGCATCGTGTGGAGGAAATAAAGGATCTTGGCGTCTTATTGGACATTCGTATGACTTTTAAACGTCATTACTCTGTGGTACTTGAAAAGGCAAACCGCATGCTGGGATTCATCATACGTTTGAGTAAAGAATTCACCGATCCGATCTGCTTGCGAGCTCTGTATTGCTGCCTGGTTCGATCTATACTGGAATCGGCGAACCTGGTATGGTGGCCTTTCGAAGCTGCTTGGATTACGCGTTTTGAGGCCATTCAACGACGATTTGTGCGTTATGCTCTTCGTGAGCTACCCTGGGAGAATCCTTTAAACCTGCCACCTTATGCCCTGCTTGGTCTCCAGACGTTATCGAATCGTCATTCCATCGGCCAATCTCTATTCGTGGCAAAGATTTTACGGAACGAAATCGATTGCGCATGGCTGCTTTCCCGATGTAACATCTATGCACCAGAACGAACTCTTCGCAATCGAAATTGGCTCTCTCTGGAATCAAGAAGTACACGCTATGGCAGCAACGACCCTCTACGTTCCGCAATAACATGCTTTTTACGTCATTTTACACACTTTGACTTTAATGTATCCGTTTCAATTTTTAGACGTCGGATTGAATCTGATTTAAGCGTACAATTACGAAACTAAGAATGCCTATAATGTTATGTACAAATAGTATTAAGTAGATCATTAAGACACCTATGTCAGATGATATTATTTTCAATAAACAATAAACAATAAACAATAAATAAGGAGGATTCAGGATGCAAAATGGTAAGTGTAAGTTAATAAATACTGAATATTTAAGTGAATTCAAGATTTTCTAAAACGCTTGTATAGTTACAGGACCACGGCCGACGGATAGATTTCCAAGTCTCTCGAACATGGAGAAAGATGCGCAAAGTAACACCTCCCCAAATCCCGCGGTCGTATTTTTTCGGCCCAATCTTCAACGGCAATCACCAGTCGGACCAGCCAGCAGCTGGAGTGGCTTTCGGAAGTTTATTGACCGGCCCATGGAGAATGCGAAACTTTGTCAACGATAACAAGGACCCTACTCGGTTAAAGTGAACCAGTGTTTTATGTGTTTGTGAATAAAAATGAATTTAAGAACTAAAATTGTATCTTTTTATTATTCAAACTACTAATAGGAACTTCGAAACAACAGGGTAAAAATCTTCCAATTGGAATAAATGGAAAATGGTTCAATGAATAAATGCTTTTAAATCTATATCTAAATTACCTTTGAGCAAATATAATAACTTTAAATCAAATGAAACTGGTTTTTGTATCAAAGCATTAATATTTTCAATCTAAGATTTTCAAAAGAAAAAATCTCTGAAACAGAGAAAAAAGCATTTGAACCAAAGGATTTTTTATTTATATCAAAACCATAGGAAAAAATCCTTTGTTTTTGCAGCACTTTCCTTTGAAATAAAAAATCTTTGGTATAAGAACACACCCGAAGTTGTACACGTCCTGATAATAACTTGTCGCCAGTGAGTGTCGCTAGTAAATGTCGCCAGCGCTCATTGACGATATTATGCATGCAGAAAAAATCCAAAATATGAGCGCTAATAATCATAGCAGCTTTGCCTACTAGCGACACGTCGCATACGTCGCGACGTTGAAAATAATAACGACGCAGCGCGAGTTTCCTAGGAGACTTGAAGCATGCGATTGATGGCCTAAGGAAAATGTAAAGTGAATAACATAAACAATGTTCGAGTACTACTGTTACTTCAAATAAGGCTCGACACTAATTTTCGAGAGCAGTGTTTATTACAGCAGCTTCAAAGCTAAAAATATTCGACTTTTAGTTTACATTTTTCGGTTAAGTATTAAAATCTATCTTACATTTTAGTGCGAGAATGTCGCCTGTGCTTCGCTACTCGATTGCTTTCGAACCCGGGTCTATCCGAGCCAGAATACGGAAATCACTAACATGGAACAAATAACTGTATTAAGATTCGAATTTCACTTTCAGTTAGATAAAGCAAAAAGAACTTACGGTTAGCTATGCTCTGAATTCTATCAGGCAATTCGTCGAGTGCTGCCGAAATCGAGTGGTATCGGAACGGTATCACTGTTTCAACAATCGATAATTAGCGAAATTCTATCCTAACAATCAAGTATCAAAGACAACTTACATTAAACGAGGCACTAATTAATCTACCTGGCAAAGTATCGGTGGTTCGGAATGGTGGGATCACTGTACGAATATTAACTGCTTATTAGCTTTCGTCAGATTTCATAAAAGGAGCAACTTACGGTTGGAGAAATCGGGGTCTTGTTGCACTTCAACAAGTGATACCTTTCCTACGGGAAATCACCGAAAAAAGCCTTAATTTCACGACAAACAAATCACTTATTACTTGCTCAAACAAGACGCGCACAAAAGCCGGGGAAATAAAAACAAGATGGTTATCCCAACAAGAAAAAAGGTCGTCATACACGGTGCTGGTTGTTGACAACCTAACCAATGCTGCCAGTGGTGCCGACATCCTCCCCCGGGTGCATCTCAGCAGTCCCTGAGACTGCACTGCTTTGACCATTTCCGCTACTCACGTCCAGTCGGGCTAGGTAATGAAGCGCTCGCTTCAACACTCCATTCGCCGTCTCCACCACTGCTGTACGGGCCTGGCCATCGGATCCGACGAATATCTCCACCACACGTCCTCGTACCCAGCCGTTGCGGGTCCTTGGGTCCGCGATCAATACCAAGCTGCCAACTTCAATCGGTTCCGCCTCTTGGAACCACTTGTCCTGCCGCCGTAAGATAGGAAGGTACTCCTTCGTCCAGCGTCTCCAGAAGATATCGAGTTCCCGTTGAATAAGACCCCATGTTTCCCGAAGGTTCCGTTGTTTTGCAATTGGAACTGCGGGTTGTTTAATACCGTTGGAACTCCCCAACAAAAAGTGGTTCGGAGTAAGTGCTTCAAATTCAGCGGAATCTAGGGGAAGGTAGGTCAGAGGCCTTGAATTGATTATGCTTTCTGCCTCCACTATCAAAGTATTAAGCCCCTCGTCGTCTAGTTTACCCTCAGAGTACCCATCTTCAATTGCCACCTTGACAGATCTCACCAGTCTTTCCCACACGCCCCCCATGTGTGGTGCCCCCGGAGGATTGAACTTCCACTTAGTATCGGCATTCGTGAAAGTGTTGGATAGTCCTTGGTTGATCTGTTGCTGAAGTATTCTTGACGCCCCAACGAAGTTCGTCCCGTTGTCGCTGAAGAATATAGCCGGTGCACCGCGGCGTCCCACAAACCGTCTGACTGCAAGGATACAGGAAGATGTGGAGAGTGAGGACACCGCCTCAAAATGCACGGCTCGCACGGTCATGCAGGTAAAGACCGCTATCCACCTCTTCACGTTTGACCGACCGATTTTGACGAGAAGTGGGCCGAAATAATCCAACCCCGTGTAGGTAAACGGGCGCTCTCGTTCAGCTAGCCTAGCTGGCGGTAATGGAGCCATCGGTGGGATGGACGGTTTGGCTTTCCGGACTCTACAGGCCATACAGCTTCGGCTAATGCGTCGAGCAAAGGTACGGAGGCCAGAGATGGAATACAGCTGCCTAACCTCGTTGACGACGGTTTCGGAGTTTGCATGGTTGTAGCGTCGGTGATAATAATCCACGATCAACATCGTCACACGGTGCTTCTGCGGTAAAATTACCGGGAAACGGACGTCATAGGGAGCTGATTTCGACTCACGAATTCTGCTATTCTCCCGGAGCACACCGTTTTCGTCGAGGAATGGTACAAGTCGTGTGATCGGGCTCTTTTCCGGAACGTTTTCGCCTCGCTGTAGGGCAGCGATCTCCCCCGGGTAGACTTCCAGCTGGACTTGTTTGTAGATGGTTTCCATGGCCGCTATCAGCTCTGGTTGTTCGAGGATTTCAAGGCTTCCAGATGATTTGTAGAAACGACGAGAAAGACGGAGAATGTAGGCAACTGTTCGGTAAAGCCGCTCCCACTTTGAGAAAGGACTGAAGTCGATCACAGGTTGATGAACTCGATGTATAAGTACAGTCGCTCGTTTCTCTTCGTCAGTTGTCTGAACATTCGTCGACGATCCTGGCCAGTTTTCCTCCGATAATCGTAGAAACTCGGGTCCGCTAAACCACAACGCATCCTCCTTGAAGTAGGGTCCACATCCCCATTTGGTAGCTTCGTCAGCAGGATTCAGTTTCGACGGTACCCACCGCCAATCCGCAGCCGTAGTGTGTTCCAGGATCTCGCCTATCCGATGTGCCACGAACGGTCGATAGTTCCTCGGGTCTGCGTTTATCCACGACTGCGCAGTTCGGGAATCGGTCCAAAGAACGTATCTCGTTATGGGAATGCCAATGTGTTGTAGAATGAAGATCAGCAATCGAGTTCCCAACACACAGCTCTGCAGTTCCAATCTGGGAATCGACATCGGCTTGAGTGGCGCCACTTTCGCCTTCCCGGACACTAGCTGACACTCCGCTGTTCCATCTGGCCTGATAATTCGGATGTAAGCCGCACAGGAGTAGGCTACTTCACTGGCGTCCACGAAGATGTGGATTTCTGCGTTTTTATAGGTTTCAACTCTCGCGTCAGAAAAGTAGCAGCGCGCTAGCCGTACGTTATCGATGAAATCTATCATACGGGTCCACTCCAACCACCGCTCGAAGATAGCGTCGTTGACTGCTTCATCCCATCCGCTTCCCGCTCGCCACAAGTCCTGGATGAGCACTTTACCGTGTATTAGAAACGGTGCCAACAGACCCAGCGGGTCAAAGAGAGTCATGACGCACCTCAAAATCTGCCTCTTGGTTGGTCTGGATTCAGTTCGTAGAAGTTCCCTCACTTCGACGCTCATTTGGGTCGAGAATCCGAGTTCGTCTGTTGACGGTCTCCACAGCATGCCCAACACTCTTGCTACCTTTTCCTCGGTTATCCAGTTCAGGGTTTTGTCTTCGTGATTTTCTGCTACGCCGAGATATTCGAGAACTGCAGTACTATTCGATCTCCAATTATGCAGAATAAAACCACCGTTGCGCTGTACTGTTCGAAGGTCTGCAGCTACGCTCTTGGCCTCTTTTTCATCTCCGAAGCTCTCGAAGTAGTCGTCGACGTAAGTTCGAGTGCTGATTGATCTTGCCGCCTTGGGAAACTGCTTCTCGTGCTGTCTCGCATTCAGTTTTTGCACGTATTGTGCCGAGGCGGGCGAGCATGTGGCCCCGAACGTTGCCACGTCCATAAGGTAGATGTCCGGTTTTTGGCTTGGATCCGAGCGCCACAGAAACCGTTGGGAGTTCTTATCCGCTGGCCTTATCTGGATCTGGTGGAACATCTCCTTGATGTCGCTGCTAACGGCTATTCGGTACAACCGAAACTGGAAAAGCACTCCTAGTAACGACGACAGCTGATCTGGTCCCTTCAACAATTGGCTGTTGAGTGAAACGCCATCGACTTTGGCCGCCGCATCCCAAATGACTCGTACCTTCTCCGGCTTCTTAGGGTTTATCACCGCTCCTAGCGGCAGGTACCAGATTCGGTTCCTATCTGCAGTCTGTAGCTCTTTCGGAGTTGCCTTGTGCGCATATCCTTTGGCGACATATTCAAGAACTTGCTTATGGAGATTTTCTTTCAGCCTTTCGTCACGGTACATTCTTCTTTCTAGGCATTCCAAGCGCCGCTTGGCCATGCCGTAGCTATCCGGGAGGACAACGTCGTCTTGTGCCCATAGTAGTCCTGTCTCGAAGCGATCGCCAACACGTTTCGTAGTATTCTCCAGAATCGCTAGCGCTCGATTATCCTCCTCTGTCTGCGGCTTCGATATCGCTGCTCCAACATCGTCGATAATAAACATCTGTTTCACTAGGATGTTGAGCGATTCATCTGCTTCACACTTGCAGCTGTGAAAGTTGAAAGATGTACTGCTGCTTCCGCTACGCCGACCATAGACGCACCATCCAAGCCGTGTTTTTGTCGCAATAGGTCCGGATCCATCACCTTCTCTTGTTTTCAGAGGTACCGCCAGACGAAGATTGTCAATCCCGATAAGAATCTGCGGCTCGGCGTTACTGTAGCTGGCCAACGGAACTCCACGGAGGTATTTGTACTTCAACGCTGCCGCCTCCGCCTGGAAACTCTGCTTCGTTAAGTTCAGACATCCCACTGTCCGAGCGTTCGATAAGATGTACCGCTTCTCTTTATCGGGACCCGAAATCTCGAAGCTGACGATGCGTGAATCGTGCTCCACTCGCGACGCATTCCCTGTCCAGCGTAAGCAGAGAGGTTGAAGACTTCCACCCAATCCCAGCTGTTTCGCTAGTCCGTCCTCTACGAGCGTCAAATCCGATCCCTCATCTAGGAACGCAAAAGTATCTACCGTCCCAGACTTTCCGTATACCGTAACAGGCACAATACGGAAGAGTGTTCCTGAATCTTGGAAGCGGTGAGTGTGGTTCTCAGCAGTCTCTGTTGAGCTTTTTTCCGGCGAAGAATGTAGTAACGGATTATGTCGATATTTACAGCCAACGATGTCACACTTGATGCCGCTTCTGCAAGGGCGCCTACCGTGGCTGCACAAGCACGAAAAACAAAGATGCCGTTCACGAATGAGTTTCCAACGCTCGGATACCGAAAGGGCCTTGAACTTGTAACAATCCCTAACACGATGACCGTTCTTCCCACAGCAAACACATTCCAAGACTTCGGAGTTCTTCTGCTTCTCCGCCTGCGCTTCCACCTTGTTCTTCCCTAGATCATGCTGCTCGGGCGATGAATTGTGAGAGTTCACAAACCCTCTAGACTTGCTGGGCTTCTCACGGTTGGCTGTCTTATGCTGCTCAGGTTTGAATGGAATAACACTCGCTGCATCCCGGACAATCCCGGCCATGTAATCTCCGAAGATCTTCAAGTTCACCACCGACAGGTTACGACGATAGGTAGCCCACTGCAGTTTCTGATCATCCGGTAATTTGGCAATCAACTCTTGAAGCAGTTGAGGATTGCATAACTGGTCATACTCATTGGCTGCCTCGATGTGGTGACACAGCGCTTGCACGGCTGTTCCGAATTCCATCAATCCTTCCAGCTTGTCCACTCGATGTACCGGAATCGCTCGCACCTTCTGCAACAGGTTGTTGATCAACAGGTCTGGCCTCCCATACCGCAACCGCAACGTTTCGATCACATGAGGTATTGTGGCCGGAAGAACTAAACTACTCCTCACCACCTCCAAAGCTTGTCCCTTCAAGCACCGTTGTAAACGCAGCATGTTTTCGCCATTTGAGAAACCGCACACCGCCGTTGTGTATTCGTAGTTTGCAATGAATATCGGCCACTCCGCTGGATCACCGGAAAAGTAAGGCAAATCCCGTGAAAACGACTGCCTGGCTGCTAACTGCTGGGGCGTCAAGCTCGTCGGCGCACCGAAATCGTTCCTTGGAATACACTGAACTTTGGTTCCATCACTTCGCGGGATTGACTGGGGCAAAACGTGTTCATTTGACTGGGAGGTTTGGTGGATTTGTGTTGGCTGACACGTCGTAATGGGCAAAGACGTCAAAGGTGGCAAAGAAGGAATAGTTGGTACAAAATTATGTTGCTTAGCATGAGGCACCAAATTGGGCAGCGGATGCGTTAGCTGTTCATGCATAAATTGCTGCGGCACTCCTGTTTGTGAGGGCAAAGGTTGTGCAATTGTTCGAGCGGAAGGCTGATACGCTATTTTTGGGGGAACATCTGCAAAACTAGACACGGACTGCTGAACCATCTCTGTCAATGGACTAGAATTTTCGAAAAAATGTTGCCGATGTGCAGTCTCCGCGTTAAAAAATGTAGATTGATAGTGGGGTTCAAAATTGATCACATTTGTATGGGTGGAGCGCGCGACCATATTGCGCTGCTGCTCTAAAATGAGGGGTTCTGGGGGCGCGACATGGTTTCGCTGCTGCCCAATTACCAAGGCTGATTCATATGTTGTGGGGCTTTTAATATTTGTAGCATAATCAAAGGCTTGACACTTACCAAGTGGTCCAATACTTCCCTCTAACTCAGGAGCTTCGATGGTTACCGATTTCCTTTTCGGCACTGTCCCGGTGAGTGACGTCAAAGCATGTTGACCTGTCTGCTTGGCTGCCATGTTGCTACTTGCTGCCGGTAGTGCGAGCTGTCGCCGCTCAGAACCCGGCTGGGCACCTACCGGAAGAACGTCGTTCGTTCCCCCAGTCGTCAAAGTTGAAAACAATTCTTCGCACTGCTGAAGTTGGTTCCGAAGACTCATCAGCTGTGCTTGCGTCGGTTGGTGCTCATTTGCACACTGTTGAATTTGTCGCTGCATCGCCACGAAGCATTGTGACATTCCGTCTCGCAACGCCGCAGCATCCGCAGCTGTTGGAGGAGCAGGTTCGCCACCCACTGCACCAGCAATTGGGTCCACGTGTGCCACCCACTCTGCCGTTCGTTGTTTGCCATGTTCCCTCCGGTTAGAACTGGTTTCCTTCATCAGCGCATCCTGCTCGTCCAGGAAACGTTGGCGCATATCCAGCGCCACTCGCTGGAGCTCGAGTTCCTGTCGTTCACGCATCCGGCGCAACGAATCCGCTCGGCTGGATACGGATATCTTGCTGTTAACGCTAGGGGCTTTCTTCCGGAGGATACAGTTCCGGCATTCCCAATCCCGGTCCTCTATTGATGCGCCAACACCAGCACAGCCATAGTGCCACCAGGTTGAGCAAGTATCGCATTGGCACATGTCATCAAACGACTCCGATTTGTCGCAAACCTGGCAGTTGGTCAGCTTAGAGTCGTCTACCTTCGATGCACGCGATTTTCTCGAAGTTCTTCTTCGTCGACCATCATCTTTTCCGACACCACTCATCATTTTGGATAAAATCTTTGAAGAATGTTACTTCAAATAAGGCTCGACACTAATTTTCGAGAGCAGTGTTTATTACAGCAGCTTCAAAGCTAAAAATATTCGACTTTTAGTTTACATTTTTCGGTTAAGTATTAAAATCTATCTTACATTTTAGTGCGAGAATGTCGCCTGTGCTTCGCTACTCGATTGCTTTCGAACCCGGGTCTATCCGAGCCAGAATACGGAAATCACTAACATGGAACAAATAACTGTATTAAGATTCGAATTTCACTTTCAGTTAGATAAAGCAAAAAGAACTTACGGTTAGCTATGCTCTGAATTCTATCAGGCAATTCGTCGAGTGCTGCCGAAATCGAGTGGTATCGGAACGGTATCACTGTTTCAACAATCGATAATTAGCGAAATTCTATCCTAACAATCAAGTATCAAAGACAACCCGAATACGAAAATATTGTAACATAACAGTTCCTGTAGTAGTTATAAAACGATTCGAAACAGAGTAAAAAAACGTTTAGAAAATGATATCTGAAATCATAAAAAACATTGCACTTATCTTGAATTCCAAAACGACGGTCTGTTGAATATGGCGTTAAGTTATGTTACTGTTTAAAACTATTAAAACCTCTATATGGAGGAACTGTACTACAAACAGTTTAAATAACGTCCAGAAACTATTCTTGGCAAACGTATTCAGACAACCAAACTGTTAATAACACAGTTTTTCGAAGAGTATTGTTTTAACTAAACTTTAATGATAACAGTTTTCAAACGATTTAACATAACGTACTGTTTGTAAATTTGTTCGAATATACTGTAGTATTTACAGTCTGTTTGAGAATAAAAACGCTAGTGAGTACAGTACCAATAAAATATAACATTTCGAATATTTTTATAAAATTTCTTTATTAATTATATTCTTTATTACATTTAAAATTTGATCACTTGCACATTAATTTCGCACTTCACTTGCACTATTTTCCATTTTCAAAACATCGAAATAGGTATCTCCCCTATCCGATTTTCTGTCCCGACAGCCAGCGTTCTTTCTTCGAAAAGTAGGTGCCGCATGCTTCCTTTTTCTCTCAATACAGCTGAAAAATACAAATCAATTATAACTAAACTTATTAACATAAGACATAATGTTAAAAGCTTACCTTTCTTTGGGATCTTCAAATCACTTTTCCTTAAAAAAGGGTTCAATTTGTTACGCGTCAGAAAATTTGTCG
>NW_026598335.1:0-21481 GCF_029784155.1 Uranotaenia lowii | reverse complement strand
TGGAAAACTGTACAAGACGCACTAGTTAAGCATAATTGCTATTAACAGCGATACCAATCATTTAAGAACCAAATTGAAAGTTGACGGCGATTCAGGGATCAGATTTATGTATTACTAGCTGACCCGGTGTGCTTTGCTACACAGCAAAAAATTTGAATCCTTAACAGCACTGAAATTGAAATCCAATAACATTACATGACATGGAATGCGATTTTTTATTGTAAATTTACATAATCGAGAAAAACAAAATTTTTAGGTGCACTGAATTTTAAAGACACGAATATTACATGTCACAGAACACGATTTTCTAATGTAAAATTCCGTCATATATGATGCTTCTTTTTATTTACATCATATGTGATGTAATTTTACAAATGTTAAACACTGAAACTAAAAAATATGGATATTACATGACACAGAACGCAATTTTAAGTGTAAACTAAAAAACGCGGAATCAAAAAGAACACTGACATTGAAATTGACCTATAAATCCGAAAACATTGAATCCAAAACAGCATGGGAAGAGAAATGCTTGAATATTACATGACATGTAACGCAATTTGATCATGTACGGCAAACATAATTTAATTTAAAAAAAAAGATTTTTTTTTTTGATTCAGTATATGCAACAATTTTCGACATTAAAAAGTTTATAAGTTATTGTCAATTGCATGAATTTTAGACTATTGAGAGAATCTGATTTGACAGATAACAATTCCGCACCTACTAACACCATCACATTCTATAAACTATCATGTGTTAAAAGTTGAAAAGGGACTATATGAAAAAGGACCAACATCAGAGTTCAGTTACTTCAAATTATTTCTACCTGTTGCCGTCTTTAACAAACTGCGCAGATTGCACCTCTTTAGACCCCCGTGCAAATAATTTGCGTGCAGTAAAATCTGCTCACAGACCTATACATAGATAATGACACATATCGATATTCTTTACTGTGGTAGATATGTTATGGAAAAAGATTTGGTTTTCAACCCATTGATAAAATTAGGTATGAGAAGAGCTATTAATTGAACTTGCATTCTAAGTAGATCGGATTTTTGACCTTTGCCGGCTCCTTACACTAAATTTAGTACCTGAAATCTATTGCTCGTCCCTCAAAACCCTCGTGTACCAATTTTCATCTAAATCCGATTTATAATAACGACAATATCGCATTGACAGTGAATATAGAATATGGACGACCTTTTGGCAGACCCCTGTTTTAGATTTGGATAAATGAAATCAATTGTTTGTCCCTAATAACTCCTATGTGCAAATTTTCATTCCAATCCGATGTATAAAAATGCCAATATCACTAAGATGTTGAAAAGTTGATATGAACGACCCCTTTTGCCGACCCCTTACAATGAATTTGATACCTCGAATCGATTGCATGTCACTCAAGACTGTCGTGTACCAATTTTCAGCTGAATACGATGTATAATAACGCCAATATTGTGAAAACAACGAACAGTTAATATGGACGACCTCTTTGGCTGACCCCTTACACAAAATTTTACACTTGAAATCAATTGCCCGTCTTTCAAAACATTCATGTGCAAATTTTCAACACGATCCGACGAAAATTAACGTCAATGTCGCGAAAACAGTATTTGACTTGTATGGACGACCCCCCTTCAGAAGGGGTCATCCGAAAATCTGAAAACATTTTTCACCATTCCTGGTCCTAATGAGCATTCATGCCGGGTTTCAGACCTCTAGCTCTTAAAACGGCTGAGTCTATAGAGGACAAACAAACAAACATACAGAAATTGTTTTTTATACATATGGATATCAGGCAGTTTTAACGACATTAAACTCTTCAATTGCATTAAATGTTAAAACTTGAAAAGACCTAATAAGTTGGGCAACCGAACGGACCAAACTTTCATATAGTTTTGCACAAGTTGTGATTGATAATATTTTGATATTCTTATAAAAAAAAGAAGCAAAATTTTAACGAGAACAGAGAAAAAAAAATGAAACGATATGAACATAAACTTCATTCATAATACGATGATAAAAAAAAAAATAAAAACAAAAAAAAAACGATTCCAAGGTTAGATTGATAGAAACATTAACTGAGACTTAAACGATGAAATATCAAAAAGAGAAATCAAAATAACACTTGTACAAGATCTGTTTAAAGATATGGGGGGAACTTTTAGTGATATTGCAATCTTCAATTGCATTAAAAGTTAATACTTGGAAAATGACTTACTCATTTACGCAACCAAACAGACAAAACTCCCATATAGTTTTATACAGATTGTCATTGATGATATAAACAAAACATAATGATAAAAAACAAAATAAGGCCACTGCTAATTTAATTCAATTAAAGAAACCAAAATCGATTACGATGTATGTATAAAAAAAAGGACTCGTATGGTTTTAATTTAAAAACTGTAGCTATACCAGTATTCAATTTCGAACTATCCCTCATTCTCCAATTTTTGTTCAATATCAGATGCAATCCCATTTTAACATATTCGCATCTGGAAAAAGGTTTAATAAGAATAAAGAACTTACTTTATGTTACTTTTGGAACTTTTGACTCGACGCATGTTCGGCGTTCGAGTTTGGTTTGAATGTTGACAACATAAAATTGATCATGGCTTCAGCAAAACATCGTTGGCGGCGTGTGGAATTGTGGAGGTATAAATAAACGTTTTTAATAAGCTGTCACCCCAACCCAATTGCTTCTGGAACCACTACTGGACTACTGGGGGAGTTTCTGGGCCTTGTTCTGATTTTCCTGAAGTTTTGAGAAAAAAAAAGTTCTATAGGTTCAGCATTCAAATAGTGCTTGGAAGATTTACCACTCGAGTTGAGGGCTATTTGCGGGATCAGCGATTGATGGCTGACTTACCTTCTGTAACTTGTTCAACACACAGTCCAATCTTCGGGATGTGGTTGATTGGCATTCCATGAATTTCTTTCGAGGTTCTTGTTTCGTACGGGGGAGTTTCGATAAGGGACATAACTGTGATTGATCATAACAAAACATAATTTGACTGGAAGATGTCACACGGAGCAGCTCGATTTGAATATTCGGGATCTTCGCGGTCTTTAGGAGTTTATCCATTTTTTTGTTCGGAAGTTTTTATCCGGCTCTGCAGTTTTCGGAGGTTGTCCGTTTCCCGTGTCCGTGCCGTGGAAGGGTTCGGTGGTGTCGTTGTCAGTCTCGTGATTTCACTGATTTCGAAAGTAAACAAAAATCGTGGAAAATAACTTTGTTGGCCTGTCAAGTTGATGAGTGACTGAGGAGAGAACCTGAGAAGAAACTCAATCCACTCAGCAGAATATTGACGGAAAAGTGGAGTAAGATTTCAAAGCGAGATAATCATGATATCTCATATAGTACCAAATTTAAGTGTTTCATAAGGTTTTGCATCGACCAGGGTCTTCAAAGCGATCGTCACAGGATTTGCTATCGGGAAATAAGATTAGTTTTCTCATTGAAATATCAGAGGATTGCAGAGAATGATATTATTGACACAGTAATCGAAAATTATTATCATTATGATTGCCAGCAATAGAATTAAGTCGTCGATCAAGTTTTCAAGTGCATTCAATGAAGCTGGTATGCAGTTCTTTGCGTCGTTACCATGTGACTACAAGGAACAAACACTTGGCAGCGCTAGCTTATTTTTTCTAACATTCTAACATTTCTTCCGTCATTATGGAGATTTGACATGCTCCGGCGTTCCGTTTTTCAGTTCTGTCTCCAGGGATATTGTCAAAATTTTTCTACCTCTACCTGAAGATTGCTGGAATATTGGAAGCAACGATAAATACACTTTACAGAATTCGCCCTTTACTAAAATCGTCACCGATAAAAGAAAAACAAAAAAAAATGAGTGTCTAGATGAATTCTTTGAACATGAACTCAACTAGTGGTGCCAAATGTTCTTATTCATAAGCTTTGTACTTTTTGTTTTATTTACACAGAGTATAGGTCGATTCACGCACTGCCTGGTTATTACGGATTGAGCGTTAGTTTCAAGATTTTAAGTGCATGATATTAGTCAAGTGTTGAATGGTTCTTTATGTTAATAGTAAATTTGATTCGGTTAGCAATACTCACGGAACATTGAGAATACTGGTATTTCAACTTATACCATGTGAATAATTCGGAAGAATTTGAACTGCATGTCAATGAACATACCAAAGGCTATTTAGTCGGATAACGTCATTGAGATTTTAATCGATGCTAGGCTACGATATGTAAAATTTAATTTAAAGATAATAATGTACATGATTCGTTTGACATGTTTGACATTTAATATTTATTTCAAACGTATTTTTATAAAAAAAAAAATTTGTAAATCACCAAACAAAAAAAAAGTCGAAGTGTCTTAACAGAAAAAAGAGTTATTCAAAATTTCCTCGCATGTGTCATTTATCAAGATAAAACAAACAATAGTTATCATTAGAAATATGACCTTTTATAATAATAAGTTAATTTATCGTTAATCATTTGTTAGCATCACAGTAGAGAAAGGGGCGAATGTGGTAGATATGTTATGGAAAAAGATTTGGTTTTCAACCCATTGATAAAATTAGGTATGAGAAGAGCTATTAATTGAACTTGCATTCTAAGTAGATCGGATTGCATGGTTTCGATTTATCAAAATGATATGAATGCGGTTCTGTGTAGACAGGTATATAAAAATTAGTACCTATTGATGTTAAAAAATATATAGAATAGTTTAAAAGTTACTAAAAATGATTTTATAATTTGAAGTGTGTAAATGTCTAAGTTGGTTGCTGTAGGGAATGAATGAAACTGTGAGAGAGATTAATGAGTTATTGAGTGACCTAACGAAGAATGAACGGAGAGAGTAACTGATGAATGAATTGAATAAGGTTGTCATTCTGTATTCTAAATTTCTAGACGAAGGATGTGTTACTGGTAATGTTTAAAGTGATGCAGTGTAAGAAATATGTATAGGTTAAAAAGTGATTGTATAAAACAAAAAAATAGTGCGTGAAACAAAAAGTCACCACATTTACATCTTTGGATAAAATTGAATTAAAAAAAAATTGCGACTGGTGTGTCAGTAAAAATTGTCAGTGAATCCAAATTTTTTTGGCTAATTTTTCAGTAATTCGAAAAATGCCCGAATAATGCATGATTTATTTGTTCCACTTACATTCTTGTACCCGAATGTACAGAATGCATTCTGTTTTCTGTTCGTTTCTTTTCATTTGTTGATCGGTCAATTTTCGTTATTAAACTCCTTGGTTCGCATTTCATAATAATTTTCGCCAAAACAATAACGATTATGCCGTTTGGAAATGTGATTCGAAAATCAGAAGCGAGCAACGGCTGATTTGAAAAACTGACACGGGTTGTCTATGTGTGCGTCAGTGCGAAAATATTTCTGCGTGGAAATTATTTGCACAGGAGTCTAAATAGGTGCAATTTCCGCAATATGTTGATTTTCATCCGAAACACTGGGTATACTGTCATAGTTGCTGATCCACCCGTGGTTGTTCATTCGTTAAATGATTGTCAATGTTATTGTTTTGATTATGTGCAGTGTACCTATTTTCAATTTAATTGCCGTGAATCTATAGTTCGCTTCGATCGTACTTTTGATTGGAAAGTTCTAGTTTAGGTTTTGATTCTACAACAAAACCGCATCTGCTGCTGGGGCCTTGAATCCTACCTGCCGACGATGGCCACAGAAGTACTGGTGGTCGCAACTTATGGAAATGGTCCCAGGTTTTCTAAACTTCAGCGGATTCGATATCCCAATTTATCGATTTCCAAGAGGAAACAAGGGGTAAGTAGATTAGTTTTCCGTGTTGGTGCGCGCAAAAAGTGTTTTAGAAACCGTTTTGATAATCTTTGCTCAAAATTTTTTTTTGGTTTCAGGGACCATCATTCGTTCTACCGAAAGCACCCAAACTCAAGGACAGCGGACGAAAGAGAAAAATATCGAAGAAACAGTCACTGTTCAACGATGTGGCTGAAAAGCGATGCGAGAATTTCCTGCATATCGAAAGAATTTCCAGGTAAGGATGAAATTTGAGTAAGAATCGTCAGGACACAATAAATTTAATTGCATTTGAAAGAATAAAAGTGTTTGAAATCTTAACTTGAAACTAATTTTTTTTTAATGTTTATTTACAGCATTCGGCTACTCGGCGCAAGTTAATTTCCACTTTCTCAACAGCGTAGGCAAAAGTTAGCGCTACCATCTGCTAGATTCCCTAAACATATTGGAGCTTTTTCGTTTACATCCAGCGGATCAGGTGGACCGAAAATCTTCGAAGGTTCCAAGGGATCGTAAAACCATTTTGGATCGCTGTGCGGTTGGCTCTTTTCAAGGACAAGGGAAAGTGTAAAGGAGTCTGCTGCCAGAGAAAGAAAGGATAGAAGTGAATTTTTTTTCAAATCCTTGAATTAGTGACAATATAGGATAGGATATGTTATTCAATTGTGCAGTTATGTTGAATGTTATTAGAAGATTGCAAAATAATTTAAATTAAAAAATGAAAACGAAAAAATACATTTCTTATTGGAAAGAAAAAAGCCCTACAAACCAAAGGGTAAAATTACATCACATATGCTGTAACCAGAAAGAAGCGTCAAAAATGATGGAATTTCCAATGCGTGTTTAATATTACACGTTTTTTTTTATTTTACGTCATTGCAAGCTCAATGACGTGTAATTTTGAACTCGCACTGAATATTCCGTCATATATGATGCTTCTTTTTATTTACATCATATGTGATGTAATTTTACAGATTTTTTTCGTAGTGTGTACACCTTCCAGAAGTTATTGAAATTTTTGGTACTTAGTTATTAACTTTTCATTTATTTGCACAAAAGTTTAAAATCCAATTTCAAAACTGTTGAAATGTTTTTCTAAAAGAAAATGCATTTTTTTTATTTTGAAATCTTTATTAATTTTTTTTAATCCGTGTTTTAATCTTTTTAATTCTTGCTTCATAAGTTTATAGCTTATGCCAAAATATTTTTTTTTTTTTGTATATGAAATCTTCGTTGTGCCTTTAGAATGTGCAGAGGGTTTCAAACTATCATAGAAACATTTTTTGTAACAAAATAACGTCACGGGACACTTATTTTACCTATTCGTTCTCGAATTGTTATACAAATTGTTAGAGTGACCATTTCCCCCATTCCTTTATCCCTAATGAAAGGAAGGGAAGTCTTATATCATCCCAAAAACACTTCTTGTATACAAATACAATCCCATGTCATATACGGCTCCATTTTAGATAAGTTCTCGAGTTGTTCAAAAAATGAGTGACCCTTTCCCCACTTTATATCTCCCCTTTGGCAAGAGAAGGGTGTCTCAACCCATCGAAGAAACATTTCCCGTACACAAATATGCTCCAATCATACAAATTTATTCCATTTTTTCGATTAGTTATCGAAATATTAAAAAAAAAGTGTATGAGAGACCCTCTTCCCACTTTTTATCGTTCCACTGAATGGAGGGAAAGGTTGCTAAACCACAGGAAAAAACATTTGTTGTGCTCGGATACTTTCTCATTCGAAAATTGGGTTCTTCGCTTTATTAGTTGTCGAGTTATGCTATAAAATTTGTATCAAAGCCCCTTTTCCTACCTATCCCCTACCTCAAAGGAGTGAATCGTTCCATTTGTAAGAAAAATTCTTGAGCTCCCGCCTTTCCTAACTGTTCAGTCCACCAAGCGGACTGAAGAATGGGAGAAACCGAGAGAATGGAGAAAACCCGTTGCGCGTCGCCCAAGTAGCGAGAGCTATAAAAGCAAGCGGTCGCGTCTCCGCGGGGAGAGTTTTAATCCAACCGTCGAGCGAGCAACATCATCCCGGGAGAGTCGAGAGCGGCTCAAAAAGAGAGCCAGCCAGCAGTGGGCTGCATCAAGGCCACCTGAAGAGAGCAGCAGCCAACGTTGCTCGTAGCGACAAGTGCTTATACAAGAAGACGTGTCAAGTTAAGTGTAAATAGTTTCAAGAGAAATAAAGATGTATAAACGCCAGCAGTAAATCAACGAGTTCTCTTTTGCTTCGCTTCTGCTCTTGTTCCGATTCCACAACCAATCGGCTCTTTTCAGAGCCATCTTTAGAAAGAGTTTGCGATCACTGTGGAAGACAGTGATCGACCCGGCCTTGGCCCGCCCAGGTACAGTCCGAGGACTTGCCTCCACCGGTGAGACAACAACTGAGGTTGTCTGGGAGAGACTCACTTCCACGAGGGGAATGAGTCCCATCGGTGGTTGTTTTCCAAGCGCCGCCCCACGTCCACTAAAGGTTGTTCATGGCCCAACACTAACTGTATCCCCAATTGAAGGAGAAAGAAGTCTGAAATAAGCAAATAACTATTTTACGTATCCAAATGCCAAAATTATTTCCATTAGCTCTATTGGTTCTCGAATTATGCAAAAAACTGTAAAGGAGCCACCCTCTCTCCTTCCTATCACCCCACTGGAAGGAGGCAGCAGTACCAAATATTCACAAAAACAATCCTTGTGTTCAAATATCCTCCCAAGCCAAATTTCGTTCTATTTGCTGGGTAAGTTCCCGAGAGGCATAAAAAATTGTAAGGAAGCACCCTCCTCCCTTAAGATTTTCCCACTGGAAGAACGGAGGGCTCTCAAAATATCATAGAAACTTTCATTGTAATCAAATACCTTCCAATGCCAAATTTGGTTTAATTTGCTTGATTAGTTTTCCAGTAATTCTGAAAATTGTAACGAAGCCCCCTCCCCATTTTCTATCTTATCACTGGATGGGGGGAGGGGTACCAAACATTCATAGAACTATCTATCGTTCCCAAATACTCTTCCAAGTCAAATTTGGATTCATTTGCTCGAATAGTTTTCAAGTTATGCAATAAAAAAGGGTTAAGCCCCCCCCCTTCTTCATGTATCTCCTCTGGAAGGAGGGAGGGGTCTGAAATAATCATAGAACCATTTCTCGTATTCCATTCCCCTTCCATGCCAAATTTGGTTCCATTAGCTTGATTATTTCTCCCGATATTTGAAAAATTGTAAAGTAGGCCCCCTCCCCCCTTTATATCACCCCACTGAGAGGAGGGAGGGGTACCTTACATTCATGGAAATATTCCTCGTTCCCAAATACCACCCCATGCCAAATTTGATACCATTTGCTTGATTGGTTTTCGAGTTATGCAAAAAATTGTCTTTTATTCGGGAGGCCCCTCCCCCCCTTTGTGAGAGAGGGAGGGGTCTCAGACCATAATAGGAACCTTCCCCTGCCTCCAATACCCCACCCTGGCAAGTTTCACTCAAATCGGTTCAGTAGTTTCCGAGTCTATAGGGAACAGACAGACATACAGACAGACAGACAGACAGATTAAAAAGAAAGAATATCATATTTTCATATGTGATGAAAGAAATTAGAGAAACATGAACTATCCAAGAACGAAAGAACATAAGCCGTAAATATCATGAAAATTTCGAAAAAGATACAACGGCTCACCGACAGGACTTGAACCTGCAATCTCCGCTTCGGTACAACGGCGCGTTAGCCAATTCCACCACGGTGAACGTGATGGAACCGGCGAACACGAGCAATCGAGCTCTGCCGATCAACTGCTGGACCCTCTATCGAAACACCATGTATATCCCGCATGTGATCTTTCCCTCTATTGATCTCTCTTGTTTCTCTAACCCCACCCATCGACACGGGATTTTTGCCGAGCGAGCACATGCTCGATTGCTTCGGGTTTGCCGCAACTTACGGTCAGATGAAGAAGCAATCAGTGCCGCTCGGCTCGGCTAAAATCCCGAGTCGATGGGTGGGGTTAGAGAAACAAGAGAGATCAATAGAGGGAAAGATCACATGCGGGATATAATACATGGTGTTTCGATAGAGGGTCCAGCAGTTGATCGGCAGAGCTCGATTGCTCGTGTTCGCCGGTTCCATCACGTTCACCGTGGTGGAATTGGCTAACGCGCCGTTGTACCGAAGCGGAGATTGCAGGTTCAAGTCCTGTCGGTGAGCCGTTGTATCTTTTTCGA
This sequence comes from Uranotaenia lowii, assembly GCF_029784155.1. NCBI lineage: Eukaryota > Metazoa > Arthropoda > Insecta > Diptera > Culicidae > Uranotaenia > Uranotaenia lowii. Next base: position 11,472 of record NW_026598335.1, on the reverse strand, counting down.
AATTTTCATGATATTTACGGCTTATGTTCTTTCGTTCTTTGATAGTTCATGTTTCTCTAATTTCTCTCATCACATATGAAAATGTGATCATTTTCAGGTACAAAGATGTACCAAGCGATTTCATAACATCAGTATTGAAGAATATCATAAAAACACGACTTTGACTATATTTTAAAAAAAACAGGAGCCAGAAAACAAACCGCAGGGTAGAACGCCAAAACTAGTGGACAGAAAAAACCAACCTAACAGAAAGCGTGGTAAGAAATGGAACAATGATTGTTCGGAATGTAATTATTGAAACATTATATGTTTAATTACACGTTTATCGTATTTTGTAAACTTACCATTCTCTGGCTAAAAATCATTTAATATTGCCTCATCGAAAATTTCACTTTTCAAAATACATTTTTTATATCCTTTTAGATAAAATGCCTTCAAGCAAGCAACGCAATTAATTTTTTTTACTGATATCGCGGTTAACATGACGGCCGATAATTTTTTCGAGTCGAATATTGGTGCACCTTTTTAACTCGAACAATGACGAAATTTGTTATAATTATGCATTTTTATCGAAATTTGGGAGTCGGCAAATAAAAAGAATGGAATTTTGTTTTGAAATTAGGGTTTTCTCAAAAGTTAACAGCATTCAAAATTTGAGCGTAAAACACGTAGTCTTGTAGACATTCTGCCCCAATTTTCATATGATTGATTTTTGTTAAAATTTGTAGGAAGTTAATAATATACAACAAAATATTTATAGTCTTCCGAAAGTGCACACAAATGGAAAACCGATAAGTTATAGTTTCATCAGATTACGCAGGCTGGTTCACCAGCCTGGTACCTTATATGTTACTTATGAAAAATAAAACGTTTCACGCTGATTCCATCAATTATTCTGTTTCTAAAAACTAAAGTAGTTTTTGTGAATTTCTCATCTATTGAATGATGAAAAAGCTTGTTTGCTACAATAAAAATGAATAAAAAACATCATTCGAAGACGTAGGTTAGTGTATTTGTGAGAAACAATGGAATGGGTCTTGTACAATTTTTCCCCTACTAGACATCAAATTTTTAAATTTTTGTTCCTTGTTTATTTACGGAACATCCATGCGTCAACGAAAGTTTTCTGGCAATAGATCGGGGTGCCCGCTGAAAAGTTTGTTTTACAGTACAGAACATTTTTTCATAAATATACCCCCGCAAGCGATCCCAATATTTGACCACCGTATTTTGTTTATTTCACCAGTGGCAGCTTTTTCACCTTGTAGGCATGAAGTCAACCTGTTTATTAGTCAATTGAACGAACCAATCGAAAATTTTGGATTGCGCTCGATCAAGCCTTTGCCATTCCTTACCTTCATAGAATCAATCATCTGCACTTCTATTCAAGTTTTAACCCACTGTTAGATCTTCTAGATTTCATCTTACGATTTACCATAACAACTTTGTTAGAAGAGTTGATTTCAAGTTGTTTTGAGGTTTCCCACTGGGACTTCCATGAATTTTTCACGATCTTACCTAAAATTTTTGATCTTATAATTTCTTATTGGATGCTATCTCAAAAACCGTTTATCCTATTGTTACAAAAATTTACACATGTTAACATTACATTTCTAGGTAACTTCACTGAGTAATTCAGCAATTTTTATCCATGCATTCAAAAATTATTTACAAAATAGAGTGTTGCAGTTTTTTCTCAAATACACTTCTTAGTTATTTCAAATCTCTCAACTTAATAAAGGGTGTTCCCATGAGGGTCCAAAAAAAGCAAGCGAGGTGTTCTACTCTGCACTTAAAATTTCAAATTCTTAATCACATTTTGATGATTCAGGTTATTCAAGGAGTAACAATCTTGACTCAGAACTGATGCCAGAACCTCGAAAACTTCTGCTACAGTTTTTAAAAATTATCTCACTTGTTGATAGAAATTGAGCGCTGAGTTTAAATTTAAAATGAGATATAACTCATTCTAGAGGTTCTGGTTACATATTAACAAACCCAAATTATTTTTCGGTTTGCATATTTCGAATTTTGTATCCAGTTTAGGACTATTATCTTCAGTTTGAATCATCATTAGAAATTAAAAATTAAAAAGCTATTTTAAAATCACGGTTCAAATTTGGTTTCACTAGTTTAAAAAATCATGAATTCTAGTTTTGATGAAATTTTGATGGTTTTCGAAACTCGAATTCATGATTTTTTCGAAACTGATTATTTGATTCATGATTTTCGAAACTCATTTTCAATAATTAAATAATAGTTTTCCGAACATCAGAAAAGAGAATAAGAAACCATGCTGAGATTTTTTAATATTAAGATTCCAAGTTCCTCAATTTAATTCTTAGTCAGAATTCGAACAAACCAAAGCTTCATAATGGCGATCCAGAATTGGAAAATCATAATCATTTTCATCATTTGAAATTCATATTTTTTCAGAATTGGATTAAAAATAAATAATTGAAATAATTTATTCAGATTGGAACCAAAATCATCAGAGTTAAAATTACAAATTCATGAAATAAAATACACTTCTTGGCTCACATTTCAAATTCTGATCTGGAATTAAGACACAGAATTAGGGGGAATATTGGCCCTTTCAACTATTCTGTTGAGTTTTTAATAAAAATACAGAAGCGATTAGGTATTTCATTTTTCATCTATTTCTTTCATTTTGATGCCCTTCATGTTTTTGTGTCGATTATTCGATTAAGATACATCGGGGTAAGTGTGTACGCGGGGTAAGTGTGGACGATGGCTATAAAAACAATACTGTGCACTATTTTTTCAAACTTTTGATGCAGAATGTTCAATTTACTTGTAATCTATCCAATAACTGTGAAAAAGATACGATTCAGACTATAACGGTTGTTTACAGCGACTTTTTCGGAATTTTCTATTTTCAACTACGATGTCGAGTTGATGTGCATCTTTTTCAATTGCAAATTTCTCCTAAACTAGCTGACTCTCGATGAAAAACTCTACATTGAAACAATCCTTACATTCCAAACAACCAGTTAGGAAAAGAAACGGCGGTTAAAAATTAAGAAAAAAGAGTTTATTTACAAAAAACTAAAATTTTGTCTCCAACCCCTACATGGGGTAAGTGTGGACGGCTTTAAAAAGACTTGATGTTTACACATTTTTTCAATTTTCTGTCCTTCATCCTTTATGAGTTGTATTAAAGCGTAGTTCTTTTAGAAATGGGACAGTTACGAATGCGTGTATCTCAAAAACCATTCGTTTGATCGAAATACTTTATATGAAGAAAATGAAGGTAATGTTATGATATTTCATGAAAAAATTAAAAAAAAATTATTTATCGTTTTTGGTTAGAGAAATTTCTATTTTATTCTTGGTATCTCCCATTGGCCGGCGCACACTTTTTTCAATCATGGTATTGATCAGTTTTTCCAACTTATACTTCGTCAAATCTATATTTTAGGTGGCTTAACCTTCCTTCTTCAATTTCTGATACTTTTCGGTTCAATACTTCTCTTTTAAAAGAGACTGGATGCATTTTAGTGGATACAGTAGTTTCGAAATGAACAAATTTGATTATTTTTGACCACATTTTTGAACGTTTTTAATGGAATTTCTTCTGGCAAAATCTGACAATAACGAAGTGAAACCATCATAAGATGTTATAATAAGATAAAATCGGTTAGTATAAATCGTAGGTTGCAGGTGGTACATACAAGATTACTCTTTTTAGGCTTTTAAAAATAGCGAAAACCAAAGTTTCGTTTTGAAAATTTTTGTTTTTTTTTTCGCAGGAGCAGAATTTTGGCAAATCATTATAATTTTATACAAAATAACCAGCAAATACATCCTTTAATATACTCGGGATATTGCAACGAGCAGACATGGTATAGGATTCAAACGCTGGAGTTTATTTAAAATAGGATATTTCATAAGTTTTGTCGTTCATCAGAAATCACCAGTCCCATAGCCTCGGGGCCGGCTTTACAGCTTACGAGCTCTGGAACTAGCAAAAAATGGTTGTTTGAGGTTGGTTTTGAATGAGTCATCATTAGGCAACACTTTCAGCTTATCGGAGAAAATTGTTTTGGACATTTCAGCGATTTACCCTTAGTTTTTCGCTTATTGAAAATTAAATATACTGGTAAGAGACTTGACTTCCCTGATGACCCTCAACCGTAGTTGCCGATCATGTGCTTCACTCCAATGCTTGATTTGAACTTTGTGGACATTATTGACAGTGTTTGCATACTTATCCACCACACAAACTCAGTAATTCTTTGAAAAATCAAAGGTTTTGTCAGCTAACAATTTGATAATGACGAATTTTAAAGGAAACTGTGCAAAATTATTTTTTTCTTTTTTTCTTGCATCGTACATAATTCAAAAATGCGTGAATCTTAAATTTTGAAAAAAATAGGTCGAATAGTACTTTTCACAGGCAACAAAATGCTGACAAAATTTTGATTATCCGATAACCAGTAAACGAGCTATTAGCAAATGAAAGTGTCCCATTTCTAAAAGAACTGAGCTTTATTTAGCTATATTAAGCATTCGGATCATGAAAATTTGAGTAAAGTACTTATTTGTTCTATGTTTTTGATGAAATCGGATCTCGTGTGTTGTAACATAAATTACCCACTATAATTATGGTATCATGAACTTTTTTTCAAAATTTTGGACGGATCGAGCAATAAAGTAACGTATTCAACCAAGAAAACACAAATTTTTTGAAAATTTCCTGAGAAATCAAAGGGAAAATCTACCGTCCACACTTACCCCATAAAGCGGGGTAAGTGAAGACACCAGCCGTCCATAACGATTTGCGTGATAACTTTTTTCGCTTTGCTTCTATCGAGCTCATCTCTTCAGCTTTTGTAAAAAACATGTTCTGCATCACATTGAACGTCAATTTATCAAAATTGCTCCAATGCCGATTTTTTTATGATTTTTTAAAGTTGAACTATACGAAAACCCGTCCACACTTACCCCGGTGTACCTTATAGAAATAAATTCAATCTATTTAAGATGGCACAAAGCCTTTCCACTAGGGATTATTAGAATTAAAGCTCTTTTCTACATTCGGTAAGGAATGATAGCATGTTTTTTTAGTTTATTTTTTTAAACTCAGATTCGCTTATAGCGTAAGATCCCAGAGTCCAAAAACGTAGTCTGGCAAATGAAGGACAGTCACATATAAGATGGAAGGGATCTTCCACACCACACCACATACTGGAGATTCAGCACGCTGAATGTTGTGCATGTGAAAGTTGAGTTTACGTTTAAAAAAAAAAATTGCAATAAAAGGGTAAATCTCAACAGAATCTAGGCATTATTCTCAAATATACAAGAAAAAAAGCAAAATTACTTGAAATTGAAAGTTTTCATTGAATCACAGCAGCAATGTTGGAATCTCATCTAAGTATCCAACAAAAGTTGACGTTCATTTTTAAATTTACTCAAAAAATAGTTTTTGAACGCAAAAATTAGAAAATTTCATATAGATATTTGAGTTTTCTATTTGTTTTAGTAAAAAAACTGAATAAAACCGGGTAAAATCCGAAAAGTTTTAAACAAATTCTGAGAATCTCGGCCAGATTTGACTATTCTCGATTTATACTGGATTTATAGGCAAGCCAGGAGCTATCAAGAAATCTGGAATAAAAGATAACCAAAGTATAAAGCTATCTACAGTGATATATACACGGATACACCTAAAATGTTTTACTAAAACCATAAAACATCAGTATGAAAATTTGACAAATTTATTATTGTGTGGCTTGAATATTTCAGAAATCGTTTGGAAACTTTTAAAAACAGATTCAAAATTTAAATATTAAATTCAGGTTCAGACATATTCAGATTTTATATTAAGAAGTAAGATTCTGATTCAGCTCGTAAATGAGTTTTACAATCAGGATAAAAATATCAAAATGAATGTTTCGCAGATTGATAATTTTTATTGTTTAATCAATTGTAAATTTCAACTTTTTAATCAAAGTTGTTTTTTTTTTATTTAAAAAAATATCAACTGAAAATCACAGTAAAATTTAGTTTATTTTGGCAGTTTTGTTTAATACAAAAACCTCCAAACATCCAAAAGATTTAAGTTATGAATATTATTTTGAAAAAAAAACATGTATCAGGTATCAGAATGGGGGTAGGCTTTATAGCAGCACGTTATCCAAATTGTGCCTAGCCTTTTTTAAATCCAAGATTTCATCATTTACCTGAGAAACCTGAAAAACCTTTAAAAGGAAGAAATAAATTCAATCTATTTAAGATGGCATAAAGCCTTACCACTAGGGATTATTAACATTAAAGCTCTTTTCTACATTCGGTAAGGAATGATAGCATGTCTTTTAAGTTTAATTTTTTAAACTCAGATTCGCTTATAGCGTAAGATCCCAGAGTACAGAAACGTAGTTTGGCAAATGAGGTACAGTCACAAATAAGATGGAAGGAATCTTCCACATCTGATTCACAACTACCACATACTAGAGATTCAGCACGCTGAATGTTGTGCATGTGAAAGTTGAGTTTACAATGGCCCGAGAGTGCTCTGATCAGGATGCTGCAATGAGCTTTACTTAAAGTTAACAAGTAACTCGATATGATTGGAGATGGTTTTTCTAAAAATAATTTTGTTTGACGACAAGTGTCCAACTCTTCCCAGTATCGTTTATGCTGGTTAGACGACCAAGTTTGAATTTGGTTTCTAAACCAACATGGCGATATTGGGACAGCCGGCTCTGGTCCGCAAAATTCCTTTTCCAATCCAACTCTGGCGAGTTCGTCGGCGCACTCGTTTCCAAAAATTCTCTTATGTCCGGGTACCCATAGAAGGTTTAATCCATTGCGTTCAGCAAGTTCTTCGATTGCTTTCCGGCATGCGATTACCAGTTTTGATGTAGAACTGGAAGTACTTAGTGATTTGATAGCTGTTTGGCTATCTGAACAAAAATAAATTGTTCTGAACATAATTTTCTTTTGAAGTGCAATTGGCACTCCATACATAATAGCATATAGTTCAGCTTGAAAGGCTGTACAATAATTACCTAGAGGTTGAGCATGTTCTATGTTCAACTCGTGACAGTAAATTCCTGCACCTGCACAGCCATTTGATAATGAACCGTCAGTATAGAATACAATATGAGAGGACATTTGGTCCACTTCGAAACCTGATAACCATTCTTGAGGAGAATGAAATTTAACTTTAAACCCCATGTAGGGAAAACTGCTCGAGAGTGTTAAATCGTTTGGCGCTAAATTAAACTTGTATAATCAAACTAATTCAGGCCACACATTTGTATGGCTCGATGATCTTTCGATATTTCCTGACAGCCTGTAGACGAAAAGCACATGAGAAGGCTTCCTGTTTTAGGAACAAGTGTAGAGGTTTGATAGAAAACAGAGCTTCTAGTGCTGCAGTAGGAGTCGTTGTAAACGATCCGGACATTCCTAAGAGACACATTATTGGAAGGTGATTTAGTTTCGTCCGAACTGTTGCAACTTCTCCTTTTTGGCACTACACTAGACATCCATAGGCCAGGATTTTTTGGTTTTGGTGTTACTATTGTGGAGTAAATCCAGTGAATATGCTTGGGTTTGAGTCCCCAGTTTTTCCCGATTGCATGTCGGCATTGTCCGAAGGCCATGCATGCTTCTTTGATTCTGAATTCGATGTGATCTGACCAGTTTAATTTGGAGTCAAGGATGACACCCAAATATTTAACTTGATCAGACACGGTGATTTCGGAACCATAAAATAGCAGAGGGCGCACCCCGCGGGTGATACGTTTTTTAGTAAATAAAACTATATTAGTTTTTAGAAGATTAACTGAAAGTTCTACATGAGAACACCATCGTTCAACAGAGTATTCCACGGTCATTGAGTTTTCTCAACAAGCCGTCTGCAACTAGGTTCCACAAAAGAGGTGATAGTACACCTCCCTGTGGGCAACCACGTGTGCTAACTTTTGTAATTGAAGCCTGTCTTAAAAACGAATGAAGATTCCTGTTGCTAATCCAATTAGTTATAACACTAGGCACTCCATGAAGTAGTGCCGCATTCATTATTGATGTAAACGAGACATTATCAAATGCTCCTTCTATGTCTAGAAATGCTCCTAGACATGATTCTTTCTGTGAAAAACTATTTTCAATATTGTGTACTACGTTGTGCAGAAGAGTTAATGTTTATTTTCCTGTTTGGTATGCATGTTGTGTCGCATTGAGCGGATGTTGGACAAGGCATTCTCAGAAATCGATTCTTCGTTAGGCACATGCCAATTTGAAATTTCCTGAGAAATTGTTCTAGAACAAAGTGTGATGTCAATCACCTCTTCTCTGTCACACCTAACAAAAGTTGTTTATTTCCTACATTTAGAATTTCTTAATCAGTGCTGCTTAAATATTCCATTAAATTTAAATAAAATTAAATTAAATTTATATTAAAGTTTATATGGTGAGTATGCTGAACAGTAGACGTATTTTCTATCAGGCAGCGAAACCTGAACGACGCAAATAAAGTCTGCTTCATTTAATATTGGAACACAAACAATTGCGTGTAGTTCAGTCATTTATTAACGAATTCATAATTTGTTTTTCATACAAATGTAGCATTTTCTTTACTCTTTCATAAAAAAAATTAAAAAAAATATTCATTGCTGTTTCGAAGAAATTCTCGTACTCGTACTCGTAAGAAAACTGTGCACAATTTGATCTCTCCGTTCGGCTTCCATGGCGGTTGTTTACAAAATGCTATCGTTTGGTGTTATGACATAAATACATGGTGAAAGGTAATGAATTTCCCGACACGTGGGTGAAAAAAGTTTCCAAATCCGTCCACTAGGAGCGCCACAATGAGCAAAAGAATTTGTTCCAATATTAAATGAAGCAGACTTTATCTCTTGTTGTTAGATTGGGTATAAGTGTTGCATTTAAAGAATTGTTTATCAATATACATGCACGAGGCATTATTCGGGCATTAGTCATTCCAATTACACTGAACACAGTTAAGTTTGGTTTGAGCAAATTCCCTAAGTAAAATTTCCAATTCGGAAATAAGGTTCTTGAACCAAGCCGATTGATGCAGTTCCAAAAGGATTAAACGACATAAGTTCAGTGTACCGGTTATTTTGTGCTGCAGATTTATCTGTGCAACCCTAATAGAAAGCATTTCTATCAAAGAATTCCACACATATTTCCATCACACACAAGAACCACTGCACCTTCATATCGACGCATGAAGCGGAGTATCCCATACAGGATGAAAATTTTAAAATCGTGTGTATAATCTGAATCCCACGAGTTGCCAGGAAAAATACGGCCCTTTGCACCAGAGTGCCTGGCTATAGTGCAGACCTTAACGACCTCCTACCCCCACTTTGGGAATACAACTCGTGTATGCGCATTAGACTAGTTCACTTTTCGGCTTTTTTCGCTGATCACAACGCCACTTACAGGGTTTGATCCTCATTCATTTTCAAGAATTCTAGCCGAATTTGAGCTCATTTGAGTAACTTTCCAGCGTGCGCTAGAAGTTTTATTGAAAAAAGTCCATTTTCCTGGAAAATTTTCGTAGATGTGTTCTAGCAAGCTGTTGTTAATATAAAATGATAATTTTATAGAGCTCGGTGATTGGTATGATAAGCATTCATATGGACCTGTTTTAGATAATTGCCTAAATCAAACCGAAAAAAAATTAAAAAATCATAAACTACGAACTTTTACAGAAAATTTACTTACAAGTTGAGAGCTTAAAATCAGTAGTAAATAGAAAAAAAATATTTTCGATATAAAATATTCATAAAAAGATAGCCTTATTTATAACCTTTAATTTGATGTATAACACTTAATTATCGCAACAGTACAAGCAAATATATTCAAACATTCACATCACATTCTTTGAATCACAATGTTGTCTCCATTCAAGTTTTAGCATCATGCAACTTGCAAAACGTGGCATCAAGAGGACTTGCTTACAACTTGATCAAAGCGCGCGCTTTTTTTAACTCCTGGCCCCGTCATGGGGTACTTGATTGAATAAAATATCCTTTCTTGTGCACAAGTTGGTGTGGAGCAAACTTGAATGAAAAATATTTTATCAAATCAAATTTGTTGCATAGATATTCGAATAACTTTGCTAGCACTCTTGCGATCATTAAGTGTTATACATCAAATTAAAGGTTATAAATAAGGCTATCTTTTTATGAAAATTTTATATCGAAAATTTTTTTTTTCTATTTACTACTGATTTTAAGCTCTCAACTTGTAAGTAAATTTTCTGTAAAAGTTGATAGTTTAAGAATTTTTAAATTTTTTCGGTTTGATTAAGTCAATTATCTAAATCAGGTCCATACGAATGCTTGTCATACCAATCACCGAGCACTATAAAATTATCATTTTATATTAACAACAGCTTGCTAGAACACATCTACGAAAATTTTCCAAAAAAATGGACTTTTTTCAATAAAACTCCTAGCGCACGCCGGAAACTTACTCAAATGAGCTCAAATTCGGCCAGAGTACTTGAAAATGAATGAGGATCAAACCCTGTCAGTGGCGTTGCGATCAGCGAAAAAAGCCGAAAAGTGAACTAGTCTAATGCGCATAAATAGCAATAAGCACAATTGGTGAATCCTCCCTTGGCTTGCTTCCAAGCCAAGATTCCCCCCTTCCAACGTGATAGTCGCATTTGAAGAATGACTAACGCATATGGGAAGTACTGGATAAGTCGCCTTTTACGACGTGGACCAGTATCCCAGTGGTAGTATTCTATAAGCCGCCACCACACAACCCAGTTTAGTTATTGATGAGCAATACAGACAGGCGCAGTATGAGCTTTGCTTGGCAGTTTATACACATGATCAGTTTATAGAGATGATCGGCTTTGAATATTGAGTGCGATTTTTTGAAAATGTTCTAACTTTAGGTTAAATTTAAGGTACAAAACTGAAACATTATACCTGGACAAAATACCTCCGAAATAGTTATTGCTCATTATCTTTAAAATGTGATCAGAAGATTTGCAATATGTTCTAAGACGGCTGAAATATGAACAATCAAAATTTGCATGTTTTTTAGTGGGTGATCCCAAGCTTTTGGCCGGCAGTGTAGATGCGAGAGAATTGTCTCCCAGCATTTGCGCTTTTGAACTCTAACTATGCACAACCGTTTGAGTGAGAGCTTTTCAGTTCCTGGTCTTACCTCATCTGAAGTTTTGACGGTTTCTGAGATATCTAAAAACAAAAATGATTTTTAATTAGGAGAAATGCGTTATTTTGAACCAACCGGGCGGGGTAAACGTCAGAGCGGCTCCATAGAGAATAAAGTTATTTTTTCTTAATTTTGTGGTTCAAGTAGATCTTGGAAATATGTGAAATTGTCATGCAATTACGTTCTCGTGACAGTTAATTGGTTTGAAAATATAATTAGTCACTGATAAGAAAGTATATCGTTATTACCAGATTAAGAGTAGCCTTTCAAACT
>NW_026598334.1:0-140716 GCF_029784155.1 Uranotaenia lowii | reverse complement strand
TTCATTTTTGTCATTTTTGTCATTTTTGTCATTTTTGTCATTTTTGTCATTTTTGTCATTTTTGTCATTTTTGTCATTTTTGTCATTTTTGTCATTTTTGTCATTTTTGTCATTTTTGTCATTTTTGTCATTTTTGTCATTTTTGTCATTTTTGTCATTTTTGTCATTTTTGTCATTTTTGTCATTTTTGTCATTTTTGTCATTTTTGTCATTTTTGTCATTTTTGTCATTTTTGTCATTTTTGTCATTTTTGTCATTTTTGTCATTTTTGTCATTTTTGTCATTTTTGTCATTTTTGTCATTTTTGTCATTTTTGTCTTTTGGCATTTTGTCATTTTTGTCATTTTTGTCATTTTTGTCATTTTTGTCATTTTTGTCATTTTTGTCATTTTTGTCATTTTTGTCATTTTTGTCATTTTGTCATTTTTGTCATTTTTGTCATTTTGTCATTTTTGTCATTTTTGTCATTTTTGTCATTTTTGTCATTTTTGTCATTTTTGTCATTTTTGTCATTTTTGTCATTTTTGTCATTTTTGTCATTTTTGTCATTTTTGTCATTTTGTCATTTTTGTCATTTTTGTCATTTTTGTCATTTTTGTCATTTTTGTCATTTTTGTCATTTTTGTCATTTTTTTCATTTTTGTCATTTTGTCATTTTTGTCATTTTTGTCATTTTTGTCATTTTTGTCATTTTTGTCATTTTTGTAATTTTGTAATTTTTGTCATTTTTGTCATTTTTGTAATTTTGTCATTTTTGTCATTTTTGTCATTTTTGTCATTTTTGTCATTTTTGTCATTTTTGTCATTTTTGTCATTTTTGTCATTTTGTCATTTTTGTCATTTTTGTCATTTTGTCATTTTTGTCATTTTTGTCATTTTTGTCATTTTTGTCATTTTGTCATTTTGTCATTTTTGTCATTTTTGTCATTTTTGTCATTTTTGTCATTTTTGTCATTTTTGTCATTTTTGTCATTTTGTCATTTTTGTCATTTTTGTCATTTTTGTCATTTTTGTCATTTTGTCATTTTTGTCATTTTTGTCATTTTTGTCATTTTTGTCATTTTTGTCATTTTTGTCATTTTTGTCATTTTTATCATTTTTATCATTTTATCATTTTATCATTTTTATCATTTTTATCATTTTTATCATTTTTATCATTTTGTCATTTTTGTCATTTTTGTCATTTTTGTCATTTTTGTCATTTTGTCATTTTTGTCATTTTTGTCATTTTTGTCATTTTTGTCATTTTGTCATTTTTGTCATTTTTGTCATTTTTGTCATTTTTGTCATTTTTGTCATTTTGTCATTTTTGTCATTTTGTCATTTTTGTCATTTTTGTCATTTTTGTCATTTTTGTCATTTTTGTCATTTTTGTCATTTTTGTCATTTTTGTCATTTTTGTCATTTTTGTCATTTTTGTCATTTTTGTCATTTTTGTCATTTTTGTCATTTTTGTCATTTTTGTCATTTTTGTCATTTTTGTCATTTTTGTCATTTTTGTCATTTTTGTCATTTTTGTCATTTTTGTCATTTTTGTCATTTTTGTCATTTTTGTCATTTTTGTCATTTTTGTCATTTTTGTCATTTTTGTCATTTTTGTCATTTTTGTCATTTTTGTCATTTTTGTCATTTTTGTCATTTTTGTCATTTTTGTCATTTTTGTCATTTTTGTCATTTTTGTCATTTTTGTCATTTTGTCATTTTTGTCATTTTTGTCATTTTGTCATTTTTGTCATTTTTGTCATTTTTGTCATTTTTGTCATTTTTGTAATTTTTGTAATTTTTGTCATTTTTGTCATTTTTGTAATTTTTGTAATTTTTGTCATTTTTGTCATTTTTGTCATTTTTGTCATTTTTGTCATTTTTGTCATTTTTGTCATTTTTGTCATTTTTGTCATTTTTGTCATTTTTGTCATTTTTGTCATTTTTGTCATTTTTGTCATTTTTGTCATTTTTGTCATTTTTGTCATTTTTGTCATTTTTGTCATTTTTGTCATTTTTGTCATTTTTGTCATTTTTGTCATTTTTGTCATTTTTGTCATTTTTGTCATTTTTGTCATTTTTGTCATTTTTGTCATTTTTGTCATTTTTGTCATTTTTGTCATTTTTGTCATTTTTGTCATTTTTGTCATTTTTGTCATTTTTGTCATTTTTGTCATTTTTGTCATTTTTGTCATTTTTGTCATTTTTGTCATTTTTGTCATTTTTGTCATTTTTGTCATTTTTGTCATTTTTGTCATTTTTGTCATTTTTGTCATTTTTGTCATTTTTGTCATTTTTGTCATTTTTGTCATTTTTGTCATTTTTGTCATTTTTGTCATTTTTGTCATTTTTGTCATTTTTGTCATTTTTGTCATTTTTGTCATTTTTGTCATTTTTGTCATTTTTGTCATTTTTGTCATTTTTGTCATTTTTGTCATTTTTGTCATTTTTGTCATTTTTGTCATTTTTGTCATTTTTGTCATTTTTGTCATTTTTGTCATTTTTGTCATTTTTGTCATTTTTGTCATTTTTGTCATTTTTGTCATTTTTGTCATTTTTGTCATTTTTGTCATTTTTGTCATTTTTGTCATTTTTGTCATTTTTGTCATTTTTGTCATTTTTGTCATTTTTGTCATTTTTGTCATTTTTGTCATTTTTGTCATTTTTGTCATTTTTGTCATTTTTGTCATTTTTGTCATTTTTGTCATTTTTGTCATTTTTGTCATTTTTGTCATTTTTGTCATTTTTGTCATTTTTGTCATTTTTGTCATTTTTGTCATTTTTGTCATTTTTGTCATTTTTGTCATTTTTGTCATTTTTGTCATTTTTGTCATTTTTGTCATTTTTGTCATTTTTGTCATTTTTGTCATTTTTGTCATTTTTGTCATTTTTGTCATTTTTGTCATTTTTGTCATTTTTGTCATTTTTGTCATTTTTGTCATTTTTGTCATTTTTGTCATTTTTGTCATTTTTGTCATTTTTGTCATTTTTGTCATTTTTGTCATTTTTGTCATTTTTGTCATTTTTGTCATTTTTGTCATTTTTGTCATTTTTGTCATTTTTGTCATTTTTGTCATTTTTGTCATTTTTGTCATTTTTGTCATTTTTGTCATTTTTGTCATTTTTGTCATTTTTGTCATTTTTGTCATTTTTGTCATTTTTGTCATTTTTGTCATTTTTGTCATTTTTGTCATTTTTGTCATTTTTGTCATTTTTGTCATTTTTGTCATTTTTGTCATTTTTGTCATTTTTGTCATTTTTGTCATTTTTGTCATTTTTGTCATTTTTGTCATTTTTGTCATTTTTGTCATTTTTGTCATTTTTGTCATTTTTGTCATTTTTGTCATTTTTGTCATTTTTGTCATTTTTGTCATTTTTGTCATTTTTGTCATTTTTGTCATTTTTGTCATTTTTGTCATTTTTGTCATTTTTGTCATTTTTGTCATTTTTGTCATTTTTGTCATTTTTGTCATTTTTGTCATTTTTGTCATTTTTGTCATTTTTGTCATTTTTGTCATTTTTGTCATTTTTGTCATTTTTGTCATTTTTGTCATTTTTGTCATTTTTGTCATTTTTGTCATTTTTGTCATTTTTGTCATTTTTGTCATTTTTGTCATTTTTGTCATTTTTGTCATTTTTGTCATTTTTGTCATTTTTGTCATTTTTGTCATTTTTGTCATTTTTTACATTTTTTGGGATTTTTTCTTTTTATTATGATTTTTTAATGTTAACACTTGAAGCAATTTTATATTCTGAATAATTTGAATAAACAATTCGCTTCTAAGCTCGATCAATGAATTTGAACTTGGGAAAACTAAGCACATGTGCTTAGATTATCTTGTGCAAACATCCGTAAATCACATCAAATTTACACTTTAGGAACACCTGTCAAGTATTCATAATATCTAACGAGCTATTCCAATCTGGTTATCTAACTTGAACTATCTCCGTAGTTTGAATGACGTCTGAGAGTTTACAGATTGATATTTCGAACAGACATTACTTTGTAATGGAAGATGAGAATTGGAAATCAAAATTTGCTACTTCAAGGTCGGAGTTCACTAGCCTGGGGACCTCTCCTCAATGGCCATTGATGTTCTATCCGGGTTTCGGTATAGTTAACGATATGATAAACTACGGTTGGCAAAACTGTTATTAAAGCTTCTATGTGACGTACCATGCCCGTCGATAGAGACGATGCGGTCGATTTAATTGAAGTATATTTGTCAGACTGAATGGGGGAAATCCCCCCAGGGCAGCTCGAATGATCGATGAAGACAGGTGGAAAGTGATGATTAGAGAATTGCGAAATTCTTGCAACTAATGACTTTTTCCAAATGCCAATTATCGTTTGATTGCTGGCTTTTTTCTCAGTAGATAGCACGAGTACACGATCGTGTACTTAACAACATCTCTGAGGTCGAGATCATATTTGCTTTTATTGCTTGAAAACTTGCTACTTTTGCTTCTTGAAATTTTTTTTTGTTTTTGCGAAAAAAAAATTAACACATTCTACCTCCAAGAACTGAAAGACATTCTTCAGTTGTACAGCTTTGTTACATGCACATTTTCGGCTCAACTGGAAATGTCTCCGACGACGACGACGACGACTGCAATTTTGCAGCAAACCAGTTTGACGCCACCCGGGCCACAATCCGGAT
Organism: Uranotaenia lowii; assembly: GCF_029784155.1. Classification (NCBI taxonomy): domain Eukaryota; kingdom Metazoa; phylum Arthropoda; class Insecta; order Diptera; family Culicidae; genus Uranotaenia; species Uranotaenia lowii. The sequence goes on along the minus strand of NW_026598334.1, from coordinate 136,073 downwards.
GACGAAAGGTTGCGATTCGTCTATCCATCTTGGCCCGCGATGTCTATAATTGTCCGATGATGGCTTGTGTGCGCTTGCATGCATGTAACCTTTCTCGACGGAATAATGCTACAAGTTGTTAGAATTTGAATACAAGCAAAAGTGACGAACGTTTACCAACCTAACTGCACCGGACAACATTCCGCCATCTTCTTATCCCCAACGTCAACACACCCGTTTCACCGATCATCGAAAGAACGCCAGCCAGCCGGCCAAAAGTAGCAGAAAATTTGTTAAGAAAAGGACAACACGTGCCCGCGTGTCTCAGTTGTTCTGTTCTCGCAGCAATTAAACATTTTGTATTTTAGCAATCGTGTGTCATTTTTCATTCGAAACTTGACCTGTTAATTGCCGTTTGTGTAGGATGCTGCAGTCGGCTCAACTACTCAAGCTCAGGCTTTGCCCCATGCACCATGCTTTGCTTTGAAAATCAGGACTACAAATTCTGCTTGTCGCACAAGATACGAAATGTTTTCGACTGATGAATACATCTTGCTCGAATTTTCCGATTTTGCTTGAACCATTTCGTAGTAGGCTGCTGACGCCGATGAACTTATCAAGGGAGCTCTCATATATGAGTTACTGCCGATTCGAGCAGCTCGAGAGTGCTTTGATTATATTCACCACGCAGAGAAAAACGTTGTTTTATTCTCACTTGTAGAGGTTTCTGAAACCTGTACGTACCTGTTGTACTTTTTTCTATGCCAATGGTTCTGCTACTGTCCACAATTTTTGACACTGAAGTTTTTGATGAAGACTGTTTAAAGAAAAACGTTCCAATTTTTCTTGTTTATTGAAGTATCCGTTCTCGTTCTTCTCTCGAATGTTATATAATCTGATTTGAAGGTTTCTTCTTGAAAAAAATCTTAAGACTGGACACTGGACGAAGTAAATACAAGATAAAACGGCACAGAATTGGTGATGTTTCTTTCATCGAATAATAAAAAATAATGTCCCGCTTATCGAACAGTAATCAAAATATCATTTAATGGAAATTACTCAAATTTCGTTTCGCTACGAAACTGGCAAACGGCATCTTCTCTTCACAGTTTAGAACTGGCGATGTTTTAAATTTACATTTCGCAATCGTTACCCGGCATTCAGGAATCGACGACATAGGTTCTTCATAGAATAATGTTGAATCAGGTGGAACCGATGCAAAATTACGAAAAAATATTCGTTCATAACTCTGTAAAAAAAACTTAAAACAAAGTGAGATGAAAGATAAGAAATGTTAAAAAATAAGTGTTAATAAACATGCCAGAAAATTGGCACGCCTTCGCGCAGTGGTTCAAATCCCCAAAAGCAGAAAAGTCCATTTTTCAAGTCAGCAACAACCAAACTTTTATGCAGGATTTGAATCTCCAATATTCAAGGAACGTTTCGATGTAATTAGATACTTTCTAAGATTTTTTATACGCTTTCCATGGAACAAACAAGAACGATAACCAAAAAAATATGATTATTCATTCTTTACTCCAAACGATTAAAACAGGCTTCTATATCAATAAAAAATCATAAATGTCTATACTGAAGTGATCTATTATAATCTATTTTACAGTTTTGAGTTGAAAAACATCCTCCATATCATTAACTACGGAAATTCAAATCAGCTGGTAGTTTTTTTTTCTATATTTTGAATACGATAGCTTTGAGTGGAAAGCTGTTTGGTTCAAAAATAAAAATTTATACGTAGAATACAATATAATATTTATAAAGAGAAAATCAAGCAATTTTTGCTTCGATAAATATGCAAATTCACCATAAAACATCAGTTTTGATATTCATACAACTAACCTAGAGAAATTTTTGAGCCCATACTTAATTTCAACAAAAATATTCATATATAATTGAAAAATGTTCAAATTTCCAGTCTAAAGGTAAAATCCTGTTTTTGCAATCATAAAAATGGAGCGAAGTTAGAAAAAATTTCAATTTTCAATTTTTATCAACTTTTTGCATGAACTCTTTATCAAAAAAGTTTTTTATTAATTTTTTCCAACATTTTTTTAGCCACTTTCTAAGAAGTGTTACCAAAAAAGTTTAGAATTTGATCACAAATTTCAAATTATTGTTTAAAAATTTTCTGCTGATAAAGAATATTCCTCACAACACCAAATCCAGTCTCAAGTTTATTTTGTGTTTCTTGTTTTTCGAAATGCAAAACTTCACATTCATAAGGCTTTTAACAAATTACACAAGACCACAAAACTTCTCACACATACAACATAACATAATCTCTTTTGAAGTTCTATTTAAAAAAAAACAGTTTTCATCATTTGTCCTTGACAGGACGATCATGAATTTTTGGTAACTCTTTTAAAATTTCCAAAAAATAATTACCTACAAGTAGCAACTTTAAAGCCAAATTTCAACGCTTTTGAAGTGCTCTTTCAATGTTTGAAACAAAACATGGAATTCTTTTCTCTATTTCTGTCAGTTTTTTTTAATGGTCATATGTATAAGAAATAGCTCATTTTGCAAACTGTACTTTGTCGTTATAAGCACTCAATGATGAATTGATCTTATTGTATTACTAATATATAAATTTATTATTGTGAAATTTAAACAGTTGAAGGAAGAGTTTTAATATTAAATATGATTTTATCTCTAACTTTCATCACTTTCACTCTTGAATTAAATTTTAATTTTTTCTAATCAAATTAAATTCATTTAGTAACTATATGTGATATATAAATTCTGTTGTTTTTTTTTAAGGTTCAAGATATTACAGTGAAAAATTTCAATCTACCCTTAAATTAAAAATTAAGAAAGGAAATGTAAATTAAATTGAATGAAAGTTAACAGGCATTATCATTCTGCTAAACTAGCTTCAATCATGATTAATTGCTGATCTAATCTGCTGAAATTCATTTCAGATTCGGATTGTTTTTTAATCTGGTGTTATAACATTTTTGAATTCTATTTCAGTGCACTGATTCTTATGTCCAAAATTTGAAATTCTACCAAATTACTAGTTCAGAGAAAACAATATAATATTCAATATTTTTACAATGACTTTTCAGATTTATTGAAATTGTGATTTTGTAATTGTGATTTTTATTTAAACCAATACAAAAACGGCCGGTCAATTGGGCGAAACTTTCAGGCGTAACTGGAATCGAAAACAAAAAAGGCCAAAACACGAAAATAAATGAAATCTAAAATGTGAAAAATGAATAAATGTGAAGTTCTTGATAACCAACGAACTACAATTGAATATAATGCACATTACTTGATTTTCTTGATCAACAAGATTTGATTAGATGTTCCGAAATTTCAAACGCGTTTTTCTCGATTCAAATTAACTGCGAGTTGTGCTTTTATGAAATGCTGCGCTAGAAATATAGCTCAAATACAATTGCCTACTGAGGTCTGTTTTTCTAAGTAAATTAGAGCTGAGAAAAGAATATGAAAAAAAAACTGTTCTTTGTAAGTTTGATATACAATGCAAGACAAAATAAAGTACGCACTTGCTATCAAATTATGAAATCCTTGTATATTTCGTCACATTAAAAACATCAACTTAAAATATTCTGATGAATTGTAGTAGTATTTTTCAAACACTATCGGATGGTAAAAAAATGTGGTCGAAAAAATGCATATCTTCTTCTCAATTAAGCAAAGTTGTAGTAAAAAATAGTTTTCGCATGGACAAAATCAAGTACGCACTTTTAATATCCCTAACAGATTGGATCTACAAAAACGTTCTCTTATTCTACTTTCTTATCACGAATAAGCCTTCATAAAACCATAAGTTTGTTGTACTTTTGATGTTCAACTGAATTAGAAACCCAAGTTTTATTTTTAAAGGTCAAAATGTTACACCAATAACTGTCTAAACATTTTTTTAAAAAAAATTTGAGTTTGTATATTCATTTATCCTTTACATAACGTGTGTTCAAAGCTTATCACCCTAAAAATGCATTGATTAGATTTGTTTTTTGTTAGCCATTTCGTGGAATGGCTATAGGCACATTTAACTCGAGAGGCACATCCAGGATAACTTTCTCCTATTGTAGTAGTTTAAACATCATTATTTGTTATTTCAAAATCAAATCGTTGTTCTCGCAAATGGTTCAATGGTTCAAATCAGCTCTTTTGAATTTTTGAATAACAATTTTCTTTGAACTTTTGTACAATGCTCATGCCCATCAAGTCATGAATATAGAATATAGTATTTCTTTTAGAATAGACACATGGCTTTTATTAAAAGCTTCCTTAAATTCAATTGTAGCCATGGTTTCTATAAGCTGTGAAGCTTCATGCCTATTTCAAGAACATCTTCGAGTTTCTTATAAAATATTCTTTCAAAAATATATTTTCAACTTATAGATATGGCTTTGAAACACACTTAAGATTAAAAAATCATGTTTTAACTTATAACCATTTATTTAACAGTTCCTTGAAAATAAAGATTAGATAAAATTAGTTTTAACAACTTAACGTCAATCATATTCATTTCAAAAACACGCTTTCACTTCAGTATACTTTGAAACACTTGACTTTATTCACCATTAAGAACACATTGAAAAAAGTGTTCCTTATTATGGACATAGCATTTTTTTCAGTTTTTACTTGAGAAAACATTGTTTTAACAGTCTAATTACAAAAACTATTGTGATTAACAATTCGACAAAAAATTAAAAAAAAATTGGTAGAAAAATTTAGGTAATATCTTCCATTTCTAAAACTGTGTTTTTTAAGAAACATGCTAGGAATCCCGTTGAAGTTGGACATTCTTCGAAACAAACCGGTTTTTACTTAAAAAACCTTAGGAGTTAGAAAACTAAACTGTATGATTGATTAAAGTTCACATGATCCATTACATTATCAATTGTTTTGTAGTTGTGATAAGTCGAAAATAACGTCACAAACAGTCAAAATCAAACGATATGTTAACATTAGGCACACATGCCAAGTTAGGAACTTTACCTACAAATTTGATGATACTCACTGGAAGTAAAATAAGCATGTTCACGTCGACTAGCTACATCAAATCACTCACTATTTTTGCGCCAACACAGAATTCATCCAACCCCCTTAGAAGAAAGAGAGTTCCCGAGAGGCCGACTAGATCTCTCAAAGCACCACGCGGTCGGTCCATTCGATAATCATGAGCGGCACCCACCACTTAAGTTTTTCCGCCTAACAACAACAAAAACTGCGCCAAACCACGCGTTTTGGTCTGTTCATCCGAAACTACTTCGATCGTAAGTACACGCTTAAGTTACTGAACTCAAAGTTGAGTTCACTACCAACTGATCGACCGGTAAGAAACCAACCCCCTGGACGAGTTCATGAGCAGACCGCACGGATTTTCCACCCCTTGAGCCGTGTGGTGTGTGATATTACTACTTTTGCTGCTGCTGATGTTTACAGTGCCGTACTTGCTATATCGGTACTTGCTTATACTTACCTGTTTGTGGCTTTGGGCTGATTCTGAGCCTGCTGCTGACTGACTGACTGGCTGACTGCTGATGATTGCGCCGAGTAAGCAAGTACGGGGCAAGTAAGCAAACAAGTAAGTAAGTAGGTAAGTACACTAGCTAGAAGCTCGCCCCTAGTAGTTTAGTGAATCGTTGAATCTTTGCGCGAACGGATCGTTTTTATTTCGGGGGTGAAGAAGCACACACACGGGCTTTGCTTTTCTACTTTTCTGAACGTTGCTCAGCTTGGCTCAGTTTGGCCTGGCGGCGTACTACATTTCAGGCGTCGTCGTCGTTCTGTTTCTTTCCTCAAAAATTAACGCGATCTAATCCTGACTCCGTCTGTCCGTCTGCCTGCAGTTGCTACATTCTGGATATCTAAGCTCGCGTACGCTCATACGGATCTTAGATTTCGCGGAGTTCGGTATCGCGTTAAGCTGCTCGTCTGGCGGAATCGCGCGTTTGTCATTCGGTGGTGAGCCTCCTCGAATTTAGGACGTGCTTCTCGTGGTCCAATTTTTTGGTGGAGTTCTTGCGCTGAGGATTATTTTTTCGGATTTTGGAAATTGCCATCAAAAACAGAACCGTTTAGTGATTTTTTATTTGAAAAAAAAAAGATCGAAAATTTGTTGAAAAGTGTTGTAAGAATATGATCCTACAGTTGATCGATTCGTTTTCGAGATTGTCAGGATTCGTAGTTAACTTCCGCTGGAAGTGAAAGTGGCCGACGTGATTCTGAAATTTATTGAATGTACCTTCGTATTTAACATTGAGCGGAGAAGAGGAATTATTTGGAAATTATTTGATATTGGTCAACCAAGTGTTACAATTTAAAAAAAAAGTTTCAACTCAAAAAGTGATTTTAAATTTTTTACAAAAATATTTGAATGATAACAAAAATGTGAAGTTGGTGAAAAATAATTTGAAAAGTTTCATGTGAAAATAAGCAAAAAGTTTTATGTGAAAATATTTAACAAAATTATTTCTAAAACCTCAACTAGTCCCGGATACTAAAAGGAAATTAATGATTTGGAATAGTGAATCATCTTGACATTCACAAGCACCACCGAGCATCCAGTTGTTGAAAATCGATTTTGTGGGATTTGCAGAAGACTTGTTAAACTCTTATTTTGAAATAATTGCGCCGTAGATCAAAAGGTAAGTGAATGAAACTTTGTTAAAATCAACACTAACATAATTTTTATTTGATTTTCTATTCATCTGAATGCGCCAAAATGATAAACTATTTTAAATGAAAAAAATATTTCGAGCTTTTTGATGACTTTTCTTTAGTTTAACTGAAAAAATTACATGTTTTTCCAATTTAATGAAACTGAATTAAAAAATTTGATAGTTTATAAATGTCTTCGAATCTCAACTTCTTTATTGAAAATTGATGTTTTCTTTCAATTTTTATTTCAAAGCAATCATCAGTGTAACTTAAGAAACCATTGAAACACATTTGAGGCTTACAAGCGAGAAAAATTTAAAAAAAAATTGTCATTTATAACATTCATAAGTAAAATTTATACTCAGCGGATAAATTTTAAAACTTCGTTTTTTTGTTTTTCATAACTTTTAAACTTTTATTATCATTATTATTTTTATTTACATATTTCATTCTTGCAACGTAAGATTACAATCTTTTTTTTATTATTATAATGTTGCTAACTTTGTTAATATGAATCAAACTACACGGAAAAAATCTATCTTGCATGCAGGATTGAGCTTCTTTTTTATTTGCTGATCAGATTTTGTTACCTATTCAAAGGAATCAATTGATCCCATTGAATGCTGCTATGAGAATCGAAAATCACTTAAAAACTTAAAAGCAGTGTTGGTTTAAGGTACATTACGCAAATTTGAATCAAATTATCTCTCAAACGATTGGATAGTTTAAAAAGATTAAATGTTTATTTCTTTGTATATTGCAAAATCAAAATTTTATTTAATAAAGCAGTTTTTAATTTGATTTTAACAACTTTTTTTTTTACATATTTAGAGACCCTGTAAATTTTTGTATTCATAATAATCATCCTGCTCTTCATGAGTTTTGATTTCTAGAATTTGACGAATCGAAGATATAAATAAAAAAAAATTAAAAAAATAATTCTGAACATTAATGAATAATTATTTGGATAAGGCCTAAAAAATAAGCTAAGGTACACCGGGGTAAGTGGAGAAAATGGCTATTTAAACAATACTGTGAACTTTGCCGCCGCCCGTGGCGTAGAGGATAGCCTTCAAGTCTTCTAAGCCAGGGGGTATAAGATCGAATCCCGGTCACGGCATACATAGTACACTTTCGGGGGGTTGGTGGTTTTAGCATTTGGAAGATACTAGCCATAATATCCTCGAAAGATGTACGCTTAGAGTTAAGAAAAAAGGAATCTCTTCGAGGAAACATGTTTCATTGAGATCCTGTATGTGTTTGTGTTTGTTTAAAATTATAACTATTTTTTGAAACTTTTGATGCAGAATGTTAAATTTACTTGCTATACAATAACTGTAAAAGAGAAACGGTTCCGAAAATTTGACTTTTTGATAATTTTCTATTTTAAACTACGATGTGGAGGTGACATGCATCTTTTTCAAACGCAATTTTCAAATTCGCAAAATCTAAAATTTTGTCTTCAAACCCTACCTGGGGTAAGTGAGGACGGCTTTCTACATACTTGATGTTTACACATTTTTCCAATTTTCTCTCTTTCATTCAATACAATTTAGTTGGAAAAGTACTTGTTTTTTTCTGGAAAAAGTAGGGGAGAGTGGGGTATCGTGGGCCATGGGGAAACGTGGGCCACTTTTAATATCTCAGATGTGTGTTGAGATAAATATCTCAAACCAACTGTCATCGTCGTCGCTTTGCGTGAGCATCTATTCCTATATGTTGTTGACTGAAATACGCATCATATGCTTCTTTTATTTATCAAGCTAAAAAAAGTTACTTACATAATTAAAAAAACACCCGCTAACTTCATCGATAGGGAACCTAAAGTGCATAACAAAAATATGCTCATACGCTTATGATCTTAGTTTTGTCATGATCTTTCACGTGGAAAAGGAATTTTTGATGAAACATCAATAAGTCACACAAACGCAACCAATTTGCAAATCATAGCTTGTGGGGAATCGTGGGCCACACATCTTGAATCACCTATATTTTTATGTTTATATACACATTCATAACTTAAAATACGTTTTTCCTATCTGTAAAGTTTTCTTATGCCAAATAAGAGATATGAAAAATATTTCGTCCATCCTATATAAGAAATTTTGCCAAAACGTTCGCGAGCCAGGTTTTGGAATCTATGCGATCATACACAGCTCTCTTTTTTATTTCATCATCTGAAATTGCTTTAAAATAACGAAATGAATTAGGAAATCATAGTTTTGGGTCAACTCATAAACTTTGCATGTTATTTGGTCAATTTGGATTTGGTGGCCCACGATTCCCCACCATTTTTCAAAATCCAAAAAATATTGCTTTTTTTCAAACAGTTAGAATTTGGGGAAAATAACTTATTAAAAATTAAAAAAAAAACCTTATGATACTTTGAAAATGTAGAAAACCATACCATTTTTTATTTTCATTTTATCTTTTCTAATAAAGAAGTTATGGAACAACGAAAAAAAGTGGCCCATGATTCCCCACTCTCCCATATATATTTTCGATAAAATCGGTTCTCATGTATTGCAACATAAATTACACACAATAATCATTGAAAGATGCCTTACTAATAGTACCATGAACTTTTTTCAAAATTTTGAACGGTTCGAGCCATAAAGTATTGTATTCAATCAAGAAAACATAAATTTGTTGAAAATTTTCTGAGATTCAAAGGGAAAATCTAACGTCCCCACTTACCCCATACCAATTTGCGCTTTATTTAAATTTACAGGTAACAAGATGTACCAAGACGAACTAAGATCATTAGGTTTGCAGATAATTCTAATCCCTCGGCAATTACTATACCAATACCGATTGCAAAACTAAACGGAAATACTTTTCAAGAATAGGCTTATATAATCCAAAGAGAATCACGAGAAACGCCAGCAAAGGTAAAACTCTAAGGTGTTTGAAACTTCACTCGGTCACAACCCATAAAAGGACAGGTCCACTAAACCAGATTCGGGAACAAGGATCTGGTTTTGTTTTCTTCCTTCTTCTACAAACTGCTACAGTTCATCCCTTTTCCCTGCAGTTTCACAACAAGACGACACAAAAATCCACGCACTGTTATTCCGTCGACCCAGACGATCGTGGCAGTTCCGATAAATTCCCTTCACCTAGTTGGCTGACTAGCCCAAATCGGTTCCTGTTGGCCTTCGAGGGGGAGACCAGAAATGTGACTGATCACCATCGAAACCCCTTTAGGGGTCCCCAATCTTCCTACTTCATTTCATTGGGGCGACTTGCACTTGAAAAAAGTGAAGCAAAACACTAGCCACTTAGCCTGGCTCTAAAGTTCGACGACATTTCCTTTCTGCTTACTTAAAGAGACGCCGCCGCCGCCGACGCCGCGCTGATTCATTGACAATGTCGGAAAGCGCCCCCGTGTGATTGCGAACAATGTCGCGGTGCCTTAATCAATCATTTTTAATCTGAAGGAGGTGCTTTTCAACACCTTGAGCTCTAGTTTAAATAACAAAAAGGAAGCTCAAAATTGGTATGATCATTTAAAAAAAAACTTTATCCAAAACGAATCCCCGAATAATCAATCTTAGCTAACTTTTGGAAAAATTCACAACACACAAACAAGAGGTCTGTTTTCATTCATTTTGCATGATGCTGTCACCTTTTTTGCCCAATGGTTTACTAATACCAATGAACATTTCGCTTAAAAATTTTCTCGGCTAGAATGCTAGTGCTTTATTATTTTTGTTTTATTTTTGTAGTATTCCGTCTCACGACATAACTTGACGAACATAATACCTAAAACTCACTCGGTCCATGGCAACCGTTTGGCAACATGTTTTACAGGACAGTCGTCCGGCATTCTCGAGACATATCCTGCCCAGCAAGTCGGCCAGCCTTAACCAACTTCCGGATACTGGGTTCGCCATAGAGTCGCGCGAGCTTGTGGTTCATCCTTCGCTTACACACTCCGTTCTCCTGCACGCCGCCAAAGATGGTTCTTAACACTCGTACAGTCCAATGAGCATCATATACAGGTTACACTTCGTGCGAGGGCAAAGTCTTCTCGACCGCAGTTGCTTGTGGAGTCCATAGTGAGCACAACTTCCGCTGATTATTCGCTGCCGGACCTCACGGCTGGTAAATATCATTTTCTGCAGGCACCAGTGAGCCGAGATAGACAAAGTCTTCAACTATCTCCAGCTCGTCGCCGTCGATCGTGACCTTGTTATTACTGTACAAGCGGATTCGGTCGGTCTCGGATCCGGATTATTCATCAACCCAACCCGCCACAAATGATCTGCCGACTATATCAATGTCATCGGCAAAGCAGATAATCCATAATTTTCCATAGCTCGTTACGGTCGATCGTGTCGTATGCGGCTTTGAAGTCGATGAATAGATGATGCGTAGGGACTTGGTGTTCACGGCATTTTTGGAGGATTTGCCGTAATGTGAATATCTGGTCCGTCGTAGACCGTCCCTCCATAAAGCCGGCCTGATGACTTCCCACGAATCTGTTTGCTTGTGGCGTTAGGCGGCACAGTAGCATTCCGGACAATACTTTGTAGGCGGCATTTAGGACAGTGATCACTCGGTAGTTCTCACAGTTCAATTTATCGCCATATTACCCCCTCCTTCCACTCCTCCGGGAACTGTTCTGTGTCCCAAATGCGGATCATCAACCGGTGTAGGCAATCGGCCAACTTTTCCGGGCCCTTTTTGATAAGTTCAGCTGCGATGCCTTCCTTTCCAGCCGATTTTATGCTATTCAGCTGACGAATTTCTTCCTTAACTTCACTCATAGTCAAACAGACGGGACACTCTGTTTCCGGTTTTTGCAAATTGGTTCAAGATTTCACAAAGCTAGGCAATGTCGCCACCAGGGTGCACTAGTCTGAAAATTAAAACATTTTCATCATAGTAGCAGTTTGTTTTTTAATATTCTTATGGAGCCTTACACACATAAAATTTAGAAGTAAACAAAGTACGTCGTATCTATAGCATAAAGTGTTTCAAGTTTTTTTTATTTAAGATTCCCAAAAACCTCAAAGAAACTCCACTTCCAGTGTCCAAGTACCAACCATTCACACGGATCCTGATTTTATACGAATGAGGTGGTAACTGATAGTTGCTGCTGGAGTTGTTTTTTTCGATGCCTCAACAAACGATTGTTCATTTTGATCGAAAATCATGAAAATCGTCAAACGCTGCCGAGTATATGAACCAGTTCTGTGATTTCTTTTAATTCCAATTGGCAAGAGTTGAAGGAATATTTCAACTCAAGAAAATAAGAATTATAATAAGAAAAAAATCAAATCGGTTTTTTTCAAATCCTTATAATCTGGTTGCAATCGTGAGGTTTTTTTGCAAAGAAAATGCAAAGGAAGTTTCCTACTGCAAATGATTTTGTTTTTTTTGTTGAAATAAACTTCAATCTGCTGTATATTTACTTTAAAACAAATGATGAATAAACAAGACTTTTAAATAGCTCCTGTTGATCCTGAATCCTGTTGATTAGCTACTGCCCAAAACCGCATAGTAAACCAACAAAAACTCAATCATGTGAATAATTTTCTTTTTAATTTATGAAAAGACCCTTTGAAGGTCCAACGTCCAATAAATTTTTTTATGTAAAAACCAACCAACTGATACCAAAATAGTTTTTAAGGGAAAAGTCTATATTGGTGAACGTATTTCATCAATTGACTTTAACTCTTTGTAAAGTTTTAACCGGAGTATCATTTAATCAAAGCAAATATAGAATAATAGATGACCAGTTTGACACAAATGTGTTAATTAAGAAAATGCATTTTTATTCAATCACTTCCAGCACTTTCGCGCAAACAAATTGCCGAGCACTATAAGGATTTTGGGTATAAAAAAAGTAGGTAAAACGCGCTTTCTTAATTGAACTTATAATGCATGATTTCAACAATAATTCATATCTGATTGTTTACATCCCGATCAGGAGAGCATATCAAAACAATAACTCAAGTGTATCTCTCCAAGATGTTTACATCTGATTCAGTTATAATTAAGTACTACAAATTTTTGATTTTAAGTTTCTCCAATCTGAATTATATCTTATTCCGATTGACAGACTTGAATGGGGTTGAGTTCATTTTCAATGATAAAGATTTTTTTTAATTGTCCTAAAATAAAATGATTATATCTTATTTTAATATACGTACAACTTTTTATGAAACACGGACATCGAAGTCAACGGGCTAAACCGTGCGTTTATGAGTTTCGCTCAACAGATTCATAAAATTGAATCCAAGTTTTGGAAAACCAAAAATGGGGCATGGTTTTAGCAAATAATGTGATTTATTGACATTCCACTAAAAAATTTTCTCGAAGCACTCATATCTTGATAAGTAATAATTGTGGTAGGTTTTGTTCTGCCCAATATCAAACTATGCTATCTGAACGAGATATAATCTTGTAAGGAGCATATCTAAAATTGATATAATTTAGCTATGATCGCATAGATTTTTTAATATAATTTGAGATATTTTAACATCCTACGAGTACTGAATAATAACTCATTTAGATAGGAAAAATATTAGTATCAAAATATCTCATCTTGATATAATTTAGTTTTTCCCTTCTAATCGGGATTATTTTATGAAAAATTTGATTTCATGGGTGTCATGATGGTTCCACATTTCCCTAACTGGTTCACGGCTGCATTTTGTCATAATAGGCAATGTCGATACTAGATGGCAATGTAAGACGTTTTGCAAAAATATCGTAAATTGTTCTTCAAAGTGTTATGTCTTTTTGTCTCTGCTTCACTCATCGTTGGAAGTGGCTCCTCTACGTCGTTGGCTACGCCGGCGATGTACCTTCCCTCACCGTCTTGATCTCCTGCATGAGCGCCGTTTAGGTGTTCATCGAAGTGCTGCTTCCATCTTTTCAACACCTCACGATTGTCCGTCCGAAGCTGATCAAAAAGAATTTATTTCTAGAAAAAAAACTTTCCTTAAGCATTTCGGGTCTTATGAGTAAAGGTGGATGTGAGTAGTCAATCGAGCTAAGCTAAGCTAAGCTAAGCTAAGCTATTCCCACTTTCAAGTTTCTAAACAAAATTTCGGAACGAAATGTGGACTTCACATTATCGTTTTCCAAGTAACGGTGTGTTTGTTCATGCAAACACGGGTTGAAGTTCAAAACATTAAGAAAAAAAAATCTATTAACTTTTTTTTTACAGATTCTGTATGTATGATCATTAAAGTTCAATATATTTTACCAAAACTGTAAGAGACTTTCCTTAAGTATGGAGCACTTATTCCCTGCTGTGAACAACCAGCCACACGTTTTTACCACTTGGTTTCAATACATGAAGATTAAAAAATGAAGGTTATTGGAATTATCAGCAAAGCTAAAAAAACGCGTTCGATGTCAATCAGTCGTTGCCTACTCTCTGTCGTGAAAATTATAATTATATTAGAACAAATATTTCGTTGCTGTAATGCAAATTTTTTCAGAGAATGCTGTTTTTTTTGCGGACTATTTGAAATTTCTAACAATTAGATATGTATGCGCAAATGTGCAGAACTCAGTTACAATAAAAAATTCAAAATTTCTCTAGACATACAATCTTAGGTTTATTGAGAGTTTTGCAATGTTTTCGTCTCCAAAATTATCGATCAAATATCACTGAGTAGGTATGAATTGCAAAAAACCTCTCTAGCCAACAAAATGGTATGTCCCTCCGTCACCATTCTCAAAGGTCTGATGAAGCCTCGTTCGCAATCATTTCTCCATATCTAGCCGTGCGTCGCCGCTGCCACCACGAATGTCGCCATTTCAGCCGTCATCTGGCGTCTGGCTCGCCAGAGTGAGAAGTTGTCAAATCGCAACCGATATCGAGTTCCACCCGGGCTCGATTTGTTGAACATTTCTTCGGTAATTTGGTGGTAATTTCCATAAATTTAACGCACTCATTGGCGGAGCTCGGTGCCGAGGGAATGAAACGCATTGGTTGGAAGGTTCCTCCTGCCCAGGGCATTTAAGTCTTCGGATTCAAGATTTATGCTAGTTTCTTCAGGCAATGAAAAGTGTTATCGGTTTGGGGGATCAGCATTGGCAGGACTGATATAAACAATCAGCTTTTTATGAAATTTCTTTATATGCTTGCACATAACAAATCTGGTTACTTTTTTCGCTTTGAACGAATGCCAACGAATTAATTTTTTTATTTTTTACCGTGCTAACACGAGTTGACAAAAATTTTGAATTATAATACAGTCATTATTATTCATGTGATGTTTATTTGATAATAAGTACCAGCATACTGCGATCGCTGCAGCAACAAGCTCAACACATCGTTCAAGTTTAAGCCTACGGGATGAATGAAGAAAAGTAAGAAGAAGAAGAAAACATAATAACCTTAATCATATCAATCCACACATCAGCAAACTGGCCAAACGAGGCGCAAACAGCTCATTAAGAAGAAATTTACCTTGAGTGCGATCGGCCTAGGGAATGTGTTTTGTTTTTATTTCTCATTTTGTTTACGATCGGCCCTTGGCTGTGGCTATGTAATGTATAGTATAGTGGGTATGTACGAAAATAATTTCAATCCGGTATGTTGGCTGGGCTAGTTGCTGCCCCTTAACCTTAGCCATTTGCCGGCGCAAAACCGGCGCGCTGTACACTTTGGACTCTTTAGGCATCATTGGCGCTTCTTATCATGCACGCCGCTCTTTAGCCCCTTAACCCAGTCCGGCGTCCGTCGATAATTGATACGCCGAAGAACTGGAAACCCGGCGCGGCCCACTCTTTCGCTGTCATGGTTGAGTTGATCCCGAAGCCATCGAAGGTATCGATCGGTCGGTTTTGCGAGCTTAACTGAACGGGACCCCCGATGATGTCGGACGACAGCCACAAAACGGTCGGACGCCACTGCACTGGGGCACAGCACTCAGCGGTAGCGAACCTGACCTGCCTCAAGACTCTGAAGGAAAGCGATTTATTATATCTTTCGGCCGATTTGGCTACCTCGTCGCTTGACTACCCGTTTCAAGTTAAACTCCTCGCCTTGCGATCTTCCGAATGGAACAAGTTCAAGTTGATATTTTCTCTTGCGTTGTGTTTTGTTTAGTCATGAATTTTCTGCCTTAAACAGACATGCAAGCGAGAGGTTTCGGTAGAAGAGAGTCCCCCGTGTGATTTACGTCCTCATGAGGGTTATTTTTGTAAGTTGTCCGTACAGAGTATGTGGTGACGTTCGCTGTGAGCTTTAACCTTGACGATGGCCACCACAGCATTCTTTCTTTCTTCTTACATATCTTTCCTGTCCGAAACGAAATTCACTTGGGGCATGATAATCGCTTGGGAGACGAAGTGACAATGTGACACGTTAAAGAATTTTAATTACACAACACTTTTGGCGCTGTTTGAGGTGTCAATATTTTCAAAACGTAAATTAAAAGAACGAACCTAAATTTTCACAGCAACGAAATTTCTTAGCATCAGATCCAACCGAAAACGATGAATAAAATAATTTAAAAAAAAGAAGATAGAAAATAGCAACATAGCGATAACCCATCAAACATTGAATATTCATCGGGTCATATTTTTGCATATTTTTGGCAAACGGCAACACAAAACTGGTTTTAGGTCAGGAATAATTCGCTCAGAATGTAAACGAATGATTTTCCGCTTCGATTTCAGGTAGGTCTAAAGCTTGATCAGTGTAGATGCATATTTAGCATATTTCAGCTCTGGAAAGATCTAGAATAGTGATCAACTTATGCAAAAAGAGCAATCACACTGCTGATCCTATCATCCAAACTGACCTCGCAAAGCGGAAAATCCTCTTCAGAAATTTTTCTTCATGATACTGCCGTCATTCAGAGCATTAAAAATAACTTATGTTTAAATTAAAATTATGTTAAAGCTAGGACGTCAAGGATTGCACATTAGACGGCCCCAAAAATCTCGACTTTCAAAAAAGTTGTACGCTGCAGGTCCTGGTCCTAGCCCTAGTACAAGGTCCCATTCCAAATTTGGGCCAGAGCTTGAAGTTTGTATGGGATTTTGAGACATTTTGTTCAGGAAAAACATGAAAAAAAGTTTTTCATCAATATTTTTGCTTTCTTTGGACCGATTTCTTTTGGAATTTGGTTTTTCTTGAAGTTCAAACTATGACAAATATTTCATCCAAAGACCGAGTTTCGATAAGAGTGAAAAAGTTATTAGGCTTCAAAAATGGGATAGCATTCATCATTGTCAATGAGGCGTCGAAATGTTCGACCGCCCGGACCGGAACACTCAATTTGAAATGCATGCCATTTCATCAAATAATGACCGATTTCAACAATATCAAAAAAAAAAAAAACGCACACACACATATAGGCTCTCAGTGAAACTTCATGTTTCTTTGAAGAGATCAAAATTCTACTTTAGACTAAAGCATACATTTTTCAATGATATGATGGCTAGCATCTTATTAAAGCTAACACCACCAGCTCACAGAAGAGTACTGTGTATGCCGTGAGCGAGTCTCGATCTAATGACCTCCGACTTAGAAGACTGAAACGCTATTCTCTAGGCCAAGGTCGGCGGCAATTTGTTGCGATAGATTGCAAAATTTTTAGATTTCTTCAAATATTTGGTCGCGAATCATATTCACGTGATAGTTTGGAGAGTAGTCCAGGCGAAACATTGGGGGAGAATTGGTTAACTGATCTCCTTTTCCTGTTTTATTCATTTCTTACAGGGAATATTAACAAACTAAATAATCATTTTTTTGCTTAAAATTACAGAAGTATAATTTTATGATTATGAACAAATTTTGTGCAACGGAAAAATATTTCGCTCAGAATTTTGTTGGCAATCTTTATAACATTGTTTAACCACAGGGGTTAAGTAACATTACTTTCACTACTTTTTCGGTTGAAGCTTTTAAACACTGCAATCCGTCTTAAAATTTAGTTAGAATTGTACCACGCAGAACTGAAATATTTCAGCTCATTATTTTTGTATCGATCCTAGTCATTTTATCCTAGAAAATTAAAAAAAACCCAAGTTAGGCAGGTAGCCGAAATGAAACATAAACCTCGTCTAAAGGCGGGGTTAGAAGACAACGACAACAACTCGAAAAATATGATAATATTAACTATTAATATGCGTTAAAATGTCTGAGTTCTTTGTAGCACAATTTTAACAACTATTTTATAAAATTTTATCTATGAGAAGTCTTGAAGTTTGTAAAAACTGAAACCGAAAAAGTACTGAAAGTAAAGTATCTAAGTCTCTGTGGCTAAGCAATTTACCAAAAATAATTTTTTTTTTTGGTTGGACAAAAGTTGTTTATAATCATAAAACTAAAATTTCACAGGTTTTAAATTTCCCATACAAATTTGGGGCACTCTATTGCACAATCAAACATTGATTTGGATACATTAAAGTCAAACAAGTGCGACACATCTTTGAGACCTGACAACATCGATCAAACGGGTGGTTTTGTCCAAAAACTGTTCTGCTTCTAGGTAGCCAAAAGGTGGTTTGGTTGCGCAAACAGCGGGCTGGAGCGTGTTAACTCAAGCTTTGGAGCAATTGTGGACAATCAACAGGGTTTGTCAGGATATCGTATACAAACATTTTATTTTTTTTTTTCAAATATGTTCTTCTTTGACTCACAGATGATATATTCATTGAGTTGATCAGCTCGGAAAATATGCAACACTTACATATGGCTTGCCAAACCATTGCGATTTTATCGAATTCTTCGGTGAAGACTGATGTCTCCGTCTCGTCAATACTTCGACCAACTCGACTAGTGTAATACTGGTCTCCCGGAAGCCTTTTGCAATGAAACTTGCAAAAGGTTTTGTCGTCGATGATAATGCACACCGATTTTCGCACGGCGGATGATTATATAATTTTCGTGCTCCTGATTTGAGAAAAGCAGCTTGTTTTTGAATCAGTCCCGGCTTCTTCTGCTTCTTATATGTCTTTAGACGCAATCTTACTTTGGAACGATGGACAGTACCTAGAGAAGATACACGTTTTTGGCCAATCCTTAACAGAGGCAGTTTTCTTACTGGCATAAGCACGCATTACTTTCCGGTCCAAAGTTTTGTCCACCGGACCCATTTTCCACCCAGATTTTTTTGTCCACGAAGTTTCTTTCCCCTCCATATTTCCGAATCGACTTTCAGGTCGCTCCAATGCTTACTTCTTTCATTTTCGCCAAATGACTCAGCGAAATGTTGGGAAAAGTACACCAGTTGTACGGCAGACTACGCACAATCGGTCGAAGCAGCGCTGCCGGCAGAGGGGGAGCTTGACGAAGTCTCTCTCGAGGACTGTTGGGATACCATCAAGACAGCCATTATTAGTGCTGCGGAGAACGTCATCGGTTATGTGGAGCGATCTCGACGGAACGACTGGTTCGACGAGGAGTGTAGGAGGGTGATAGACGAAGAGAATGCCGCGCGGGCGGTAGTAGTGCAAAGAGGCACCCGTCAAAATGTGGAAAATCACCGACAGCGGAAGAGGCAGCAAGCGCCGCCTGGAGGAGGAGGAGCTCGAGGAGCTGGAGCAGCTGCATCGTTCCCAAGAAACACGAAAGTTCTATCAGAAACTCAACGCATCCCGCAAAGGCTTCGTGCCGCAAGCCGAAATGTGCCGGGATAAGGACGGGGGTATCCTGACGAACAATCGTGAGGTGATGAAAAGGTGGAAGCAGCACTTCGATGAACACCTGAACGGCGCACATGCAGGAGATCAAGACGGTGGGGGAAGATACATCGCCGGCGTAGCCAACGACGTAGAAGATCTACTCCCAACGATGAATGAAGTTCAGGAAGCCATTCGCCAGCTGAATAGAAACAAGTCGGCTGGGAAGGATGGCATCGCAGCTGAACTCATCAAAATGGGCCCGGACAAGTTGGCCGATTGCCTACACCGGTTGATAGTCCCGATCTGGGTCATAGAACAGCTACCGGAGGAGTGGAAGGAGGGGGTAATATGCCCCATCTACAAGAAGGGCGACAAATTGGAGTGTGAGAACTGCCGAGCGATCACCGTCCTCAATGCCGCCTACAAAGTGTTGTTCCGAATCCTACTCCGCCGCCTAACGCCACAAGCAAACAGATTCGTGGGAAGTCATCAGGCCGGCTTCATGGAGGGACGGTCTACGACGGACCAGATATTCACATTACGGCAAATCCTCCAAAAATGCCGTGAACACCAAGTCCCTACGCACCATCTATTCATCGACTTCAAAGCCGCATACTATACGATCGACCGTAATGAGCTACGGAAATTATGAACGAGAACGGCTTTTCCGGGAAGCTGATCAGACTGATCAAGGCAACGATGGATGAAACGCAGTGCTGTGTGCGGATTTCGGGTGAATTGTCGAGTTCATTCGAATCGCGCAGGGGGCTTCGACAAGGTGATGGTCTATCCTGCATGATGTTCAACGTGGCGCTAGAAGGTGTTATTCGACGAGCGGTGGGCGAAATGCGGGGCACGATTTTCAACAGATCCAGTCAACTTATCTGCTTTGCCGATGACATTGATATAGTCGGCAGATCATCTGCGGCGGTGGAGGAGATCTACCGCAAACTGAAACGCGTAGCAGGAAGGATTGGGTTGATGATTAATACGTCCAAGATGAAGTACATGCTGGCCTGCGGATCCGAGACCGACCGAACCCGCTTGTCCAGTAATAACAAGGTCACGGTCGACGGCGACGAGCTGGAGATAGTCGAAGACTTTGTCTATCTCGGCTCACTGGTGACCGCAGACAATGACACCAGCCGTGAGATCCGGAGGCAAATTATCAGCGGAAGTCGTGCCTTCTGTGGACTCCACAAGCAACTGCGGTCGAGAAGTGTAACCTATATATGCCGCTCATTAGACCGGTTGTTCTCTACGGGCACGAGACATGGATATTGCTCGAGGAGGACCTGCGTACACTCGGAGTATTCGAGCGACGAGTGTTAAGAACCATCTTTGGCGGCGTACAGGAGGACGGAGTGTGGAGGCGAAAGAAGAACAACAAGCTTGCGCGACTCTACGGCCGAGAAATTGGAGAACGGTTGCCATGGACCGAGTGAATTATAGGAATTATGTTCGTCAAGTTATGTCGTGAGACGGTATACTGTGTAAATAAATAAACGTCCGATTATCTAGCTGGTCCAATTTTAAATTGTTCGATAAACGAGCGAGTACTGTATTAGTAATTTCGTTTTTAGAAACGATCACGAGCCATCTAGAGCAAAAATACGTTTATAGAGCAGTGAGGACCAACTTAGCAGTAGGTGAAATTTTTGAACAATTGACATATTAAAACAGTATTTCCTGAGTAATTTTAGTGCTGCGCTCCCTACTAGAAGTGACTCAAACCGCCAAATTTTTAAAGGCAAGGAGTCGAAAGACTTGTCAACTATGTAGATCCTTTTATTTTCGTCAAACTTCATAAAGGTCATCGAATATAAGTATTGACCTTTATAGTGGTTAGTGGACGAGAGTACCGGTAACTGCTGGATCTTTGCTGGACTGTTCCTTGAGTGCGATCACCACCTTAGATTGGAAGACACTATATTTCTTGAATGGTTTCCTAAATTTTTATTTTTTCCTAAGTTTTTATTAGAACGGTACACACAGCATACCTGACCTCCTGGGGAGTGCAAAGAGTTAAATTTGCATTAAACTTTGTTCAACTTCAGGTTCTTTCGATGAATCAACACATTTATCAGTTACAACATGTTTGACAAGCACGACCATAGAACTGAAGCAGATCTCTTGAACGGAAACTGTCCGGTTGAAGAATATTGATTAAAGTTTTAAAATTATTCAAAACGACGACGGTCGATTCTGCAACAATCTTGTACCGTTTATCCGATCAAAGCATAACAGAACGAGACAAAATTCTTGATCAACAATCAACTATCACTCCAATCAAAATCTCAGATAACGCTGATAGCAGGCTCTAACACGGAGTAACTATCACAATAGATCAATTACTGGTCGGTGATTTTATGTGAATAAATTATAAACTTTTAGATCACTCAACAATAATTTTAATACACATGAACAATCAAAATTTTGAAAGTGTGTTGAAGTTCAACGTGAACACCAACATATGACTGTTAATCAATGTACTAGAAGAAAAATAGCTATGGAAAATTATGGTTTTAAAATGTTAAAACATCAAATGTTAATGTGTTTGGAATGGGTATTGCTGAACATGAGGCTTTGTTTGAGTCTCAGTGATACTTTTGACTCAAAAGCCAGACCCACCATGAACCCAACCTACCCCTTCAAACCATCCATCAAATCCGGAAAATCCTCCAAAAAAACTCGCCAAAATCTCAACAACCAAAACTCGATCTTTCACAGGCTCAGACTCAATACCGGCTAATGAATCTGGCCAGCAATTATGGCTCCAATAGAGTTATTACTCAATAATTCACTTAAAGGTTGCCACACACACGCACACAAGGCAGAACACAAAGAACCGATCAATCGATCACTCGATCAATCAATACAAAGTGCGTATTCACATTATTATTGTTACCATTATTAGTGGAGATACAAAAAGAACCCAAAGATCGAGCACGTTCAGTTGCGTTCAATTATGGCGGCCGCTGCCTGCTACAAATTCGACCTTGGAAGAGCACACGTTAGACATTTGTTTTCGCGCGGCTCATTCTTCAACACTTGCTTGCAACAACAGCTGCTGGTGTAAACCCGCGGAAGCTCAAGGCCACACCGATCTTGGCTCTTGGTTCTGCACAATGTTGAGAAATTGGACCATCATCGCGCTTTGCGCTGCGCCAATGAGAGGTCTAAGTATTTGCTTCGGTTGCTTGCTCCTAAGTCCTACGAGAACAGGTGAGGGGTAAGTGTTTGACCGAGGACATTCATTAGCCGAGTTGAGTCACATGCTGTGGGGTTGAGTAAAAGTGCCTCAACAAGTGTTTCCTGTCTGTACGTAATTAGCCTTGGTGGATGAGGTTTTTAAGTCGAGTTTACTTGCCTCAGTTTTCTTCTGCACCGGTAATTCCGCTATGAATTGGTGGTGGCCTTAATTGTCGTTTTCGTTGCAGCAAATTTTGACATTTCTATCCGTGGAAATGCACAGCCGTGGAAATCTAGCACTGGCTGACTGCCTGGCCTGCTTTGATGTGTGAGCTCTGTGGCTTACTTAGATCCACACGATATGTATGTTTGTATTTTAGTAGCTCTAGAATGTGGTTGATTCAAATAAATTGTATCAAGAAGTTGGCTTTGATTTTTGCTCGTTGAGGCGGGTGGTGCGGCGGCGTGTGACCTAGTTGAGGTGTTCATGCGCGGCGCATATATTCGATGTGATGGCGCAAAAATGGCCCATGAAAGTGGTTCAACTATGGTGCCGTTTGTTCTGTGAGGGCTTGCAGAAATAAAACCTTACATTGCTGGAGGTTTTATAGCAGCGTCCTATCGCCGGCTGGCTGGCTGACTCGCTGGCTAGTCATTGGCAGAAAACACCAAACAAATCTATCGCAATTCCGCGAAGGCGTTTCTAGCACGGCGAGGAAAAGCCCGCAGCCTAATCGTTCACTAAATGATTCTGGTTTTTATTGTGCTGCCTGAATCGGTGGCACCGATGAATCGATTATTCGAATGTGATTGTTTGGGTTGGATTTTTTTCTGGAGGCATTAACGATTTCGAACAAGTTAAAAACATTCCTACAGAACTTCGGGCTTAAAC
This sequence comes from Uranotaenia lowii, assembly GCF_029784155.1. Lineage (NCBI taxonomy): Eukaryota > Metazoa > Arthropoda > Insecta > Diptera > Culicidae > Uranotaenia > Uranotaenia lowii. Next base: position 112,744 of record NW_026598334.1, on the reverse strand, counting down.
AAAATCGCACTTATGATATGATAAGACAGAGTTGTCAATCACTAATCAGTGATCACTTATCGTACTTCCACAGCCAGAACTTAAGTCTGAATCTTGAAGAATAACACAACTTTCACAAATCGCAACCCCAACAAACAGCAGAAATTATCGGACCAGTACATTAGTCAATGGCTCATTATATCGGTATTAAAACTCCCTGTCTTTGTGCAGGGTGTTCTAACTTTTGAACCGTTGGTTCATAGTGCATTGTTTACATCCTGCAAGTTTTAAAGTAATGGGATCAAAACTCGCGGAAATGAAGGCGAAAGAACAGCTCGTGCGTGATTAAATCTTGCACATTCATCACGAGAACAAGGATCTCTCGCATCGTTCCATCGCAAAAACGTTAGGAATCGCGAATTCCACGGTATCGCGAGAGATTAAGCGGTTCGAGGAACGATCGATTGACCACCGATCGAAAGCCCAGAAGTGTGGGGAAAAGTATTCCGTACAACTCCAAAAATCACAACCGCGTAGAACGCCTTCGTTCGAGATGTGGCTAAGAAGCTGCACCTGAGCCAAAGTTTTGTGCAGAAGTCCAAAACTAAGGCTGGGCTTCGAATGTTCAAGGTACAAAAGGACCCTAATCCTGACGAGAATCAGAACAATTCCGCCAAAACCCGTGCCAGGAAGTTTTACCTCAGCATGAACACGAAAGATGAATGCTGCATCATATGTGAAGGCTGACTTCAAACAGATCCACGCCACCCTTTTTTTCACGGCCAAGGATAAGTTCAGCTTTCCGGAGTATGTCCGCACTCAGAAGATGTACAACTTTGCGAATAAATTCCTAGTTTGGAAAGCCATCTGCACATGCGGGAAGCGGAACAATTTTCTGGCCGGATTTGGCCTCATGCCACTACTCCAAGATATGCTGAAGTGGTATGCGGACAATAAGGTCAGCTTCGTGCCGAAAATGTTCAACCCTCCCAACACTCCGGAGCACAGCCCCATCGAAAAGTACTGGGCGATTATGAAGCAGCACCTTTTTAAACGACCTAAGGTAGTGAAAGCAGTCTAGGAACTGAAGAAAGTATGGGTTTACATGCGAAAAACGGTTGATTCACAGGTTGTGCAGAATCTTATGGTCGGGGTTAAGGCCAAGGTGCGGGCATTTGCGTATGAACAGTAAATTTCAATTTAATCATGGACACAGCTAGTGTATTTGACTTGTAGGACTTATTCCGGACCTTTAGCGTCACCAAAGACGACGATTGGGATATGCTGAGCTGGAGCGAGGATACACGCATCCGGAGATTGCGGCTGGCTCTGTCATACTGAACGGTTCAAATCACGCCAAATCAATAAGTAAGCAAAAGGACGGAACCCGACACACTTTCTACGTCCTCTTTCATCAATAATGGTTCATGTTTACGAAAAATATAAACAATTAAGCAAAAAGTACATAAATTTAAAAAAATCAAAATTTATACGAAAATTTATTTCTATGGATTGAAAAGACCGCTAAGAAATGTTTGTGGAAGAGAACTTATCGAGGATGAGCCGAAGTTCATTAAAATATGAACGATATTTGAAATGAAGTTTATCATCTAAATCGACTTTTAAGGCATTATGATCGAAGCAATCCGTCATTAGTTTGCTTATTTTGAATAAGAGTTCGCGTCGTGCTCTGGCCGTGTACGGATGATTTCACTCGTTCTCCTGTGCGCCGGTGGTATTTTTTAGCAAAATCGGGTGATAGATATGTGTTACATAATGGTTCAAAGTGAACGATTTGCGATAGATTTGGGATTTAAGCTCAAGGACAGCGGTCGGTCGAAGATAATTAATAAATGGATGGAATTCGAGATATCATGGTGTTTGCTTCACGTTTTTTTGCGCATGCTCCAGCCGATTACTTTTTGCTTGCATCCGGGTATTGCCGCAAATTTAGTATCTCAGAAACAGGGGGCAGGCAGTGACAGCTTTAACATGACGGTTTCTGTGATTCGGTTGAGAAATTTACAAATAGGTTTCGAAATAAAAAGAAATTTGTAGACTCGATGCAATTTTCAAAATAATCCATGCCGTGTCGCGTTATTGTGTGATTGTGTGCGTGTTGGTTTTGCTTCTATCCTATGCCAACATAACTCGTGGCCTACTTTGTCCAAACGAGGGAATGGACAGGCACAGAATTTGCCGAATTTGCGAGAACGGAAGATTGGGGTTACCAGTTGATTAAAATGTGCGAAACGAGTGTTTGAAATTAAAGTAAAAAAAAAGTAAATTAAAGTTATGATACCAGCACAGCTGCTGAAATCTTCATATAAGTTGGTTTATGGAAAGGGCTTACGCGGAGTGTTTTGACTGTGAAATAGATGGAACGAATAAGAAGAAGCCGTAGTGAAAGACTTCCCGTTTTCAAGGCGGAAGTCAGAGTCAATGTTTCATCTGGGAACAAATTTTGATTGAAAATTTAAAATTTCTAGATGGAAGCAAAAAATGGAAAAATTATTGTTTGCAATCTCGTTCTGGAAACGTATGCAGAAAATAAGAAAACTTCTTCAAAAATTTAAATTCGAAAGAAATGTGTAGCGGTGAAAGTGATTGGTGTATAACTGTTAAAAATTGTGAGCGTCACAGAAAGCTAAATATGGGATGTGTTTTGAGGGAAAATGAAAGTGTATGAAGAGGGAGGGTGGGCGCTATTTGGAAAAAAGTGCAATAATGCAGTGATGGGGTAAGAGCGAAATGAAGAAAAAGAAGCATTAATAAAAATGAATTTAGATAGCATCATATAAAATTATCTTTATCGATTAGTGTTGTGCTAGTCTGGCCGAGATTGTAAGATGGATAATTTTGGATCATGAGGTCGGCTATGTAACGGGTTCAAGTTCTGTTATCAGCCGACGGGTAAGATGTATTTTTCTCTTATAGTTGTATAAATTAGAATAATCAATCAGCTGCCAGCTGGCCAGGTATATACACGGATGCCGGAATACCTGTAGTAAATGTATAACATTGAAAATGGTACACATTTTTAACTGGTTGTGCACTTGATTGATTCATTCCCCCAAAATATACTTACATAAACACGTAATACATTCATTTCACAACAGCTTACACGAAGCCATGGTTTCGGGTACAGTGTTCACTGCATTGGAGATGAGTCGGTCAAATTGTATTATCTAAAGAATGCATGTGAGCACATACTTTGATCAAACTGCGGTGAATCCGTGCACCCATGGTGGATTATCATACATACATACATTATGATCGAAGCAATCCGTGGTTGTGACAGAGCGTTAAAAAAAATGCTCTATCGAAAATTGTTTGAAGATGGTCCAAAAATTGAAAAATCTGTCAAATACCAGGTGGGAAAAGTTTGTGTAAGAAAGATCATCAAATTGGTGAAAAGCTTGAAGAAATTTTCGATATCCAAGTTTCCTGTTCAACGATTGAAGAATGTACTCAACGCCGGTAATGTATAAAAGGTTTTTCCAGTAGCCTCAACCAATTGCTCAATAACATAAAGCTCGCTGCAGAGTTTTATTTAACTTTCTCCGGATGTCCTGCAAAGGACACTTCAGATGAGGAAGACATTATTGGATGCATGAAATTCACTCCTGAAAAGCTTAATTTCAAAGCTCAGTACCATTTTCTCTTCTTCTCTCTTTTTTTCTTACATTTCATCAAGAATGCTTTGTTACAAAAAAAAACTGTGAATAACTTTTTAATATACTGAAAATTCTACTTCCGTTATCTTATAAACTCAATATTCATCAACAAAAAATAAGGGTATATGAAAATTGAGTACAAAATGTTTAAAAGGTATACGATAGTATCGTAGTAAAATCCAAACCTCCTTACGCGAGATTTGGTTAATAACGACCCCATTTGTGTTCAACTTTTTATCTGACTTTCGTTAAATAATGGAAGTAATGGACAATTACTAACTGAACACACTTGTTAGAGCAAGTTCACTGGTGTTGGCAAAAAGTGGTAGAAATTATGACACTTGTAGCACATTTTCAAAAATTTTCCATGCAAAAAAGTTTTCGTGATCTTTGAGCGTTTTTTTACAGCACTGTTTCTGTTTCAGCCGTATGTGATAGAAATATTGCTATTTTTGCATCACAGCAAGCGCAAATACAACACGTGTTGTAAAAAACCTTGAAAGCGACAGATCTTGAAAAAATTTTTGCATCGCAAAATTATCAAAATGTGCAAAAAGTGTCAAAATTTCTACCGCTTTTTCCCAACACCACTGAACTTGCTCTTATTAGTATAATAAATGGATAAAGTTTACAATCTGGTGGTTGATTTTATAGTAATTTAGGAAAGACATGATTGCTACGATATTTTCAAATTCAAATTAAGATTGCTGTGATTGGTTTTCGTCTCAACGTCAACAGAAAGCCCTTAACCTTCCAATATCCGTTTCGGGGAAATTTGAGTTGTAGTTTGATTTCGTTCTCCTGGCTGTAAATGTTAATCGATTTTGATGATATTATATTCATTGTGTAGGTTATTTGTTTTTTTTTAAATGTCTTTATTATAGAGATTTTCAGCTTTCAGCTGGTTCATCTCTTAGGTTATTTGTTCTTATTACTCAACATTTCAAAATCAAGTCAATATGTATTACCAGGTTATCAGAAACTGGTTCAAAAGGTAAAAAGTCTGAAAAATCAATTTTATTTTTAAAATACTCATAACTTCTGACAGCTTCCTAAGTAACCATAAGCACCAACATAGCAGTTAATTTCGCCAGAACTGACTCACAGTGCTAAACAAGGGCAGAGAAACTCTAAAGCTGTTATTGGATAGCATTTTGACAATACGTTAGTGCTTATGGTTTTTTGGGTTTTCCTGAATTTAGGTGTTTCATTAACGTTTAAAATTGTCAAGAATCCACCTATCCGACAATGTATAGATATGTTGGGGTCCAATTAAAGTTTTGACCGCTATCTCAGATCTTCCCGAAGAAAAAAATTCTTGCTTTAAAAAAACGACATCCTATTTTGGCTTTACTTAGCTGTATTTCATTTCCCAATGAACTAATTTTCGAAACTCAAATTTTAATTTTTTTTGTCGTTAATTTGATCATTATTTTCATAGAACATACTTAGTCTGTCAAAATTCCCAGTTCTTCAGTATATTTGAATGATGATAAAGATGTTTGAAATGTGCGCTTCGGGTCATATTGACCCAAACAGCTTTGGAGGGTTAAGGGTTTGAAAGGAAATAATTTTGAAAATCATTTTATAGTTTTTTAAGGATAGATTCATAACCATGACCATATCCTTCCCCTTTTTTTGCTAGGATGCAGAGATAATTTTGGTCCTAAAGCACAAAATTGATCTTTCATCCTTTTCTACTTTTTCCATCCCATCTTATGACTACTAGGACGTGGACGGCACCGTTATTGATGTTTAAAGAGTGAGCATCAGTTATGGGCATTTTGGATGGGCTGCCAATCCCAGGCTCCATTCATTTGACCTCTGTTCAAAATTGATGGACTCAGATATTAACAAAGTGAGGAAAATTTGACTTTTGAACGAGAAATTGGGATGTTCTCTTTCACAGGTTCTTTAAATGTGTGAATTTGTATTTAAAATTAACAAACTTTGGATTTTTTTTTCTCGAGTTTCAAAAATAACCAATTTCCATTAATTTCACAATCAAATATTTTATATATGAACTAAATGATGCCGTTAGGAAATAATTTTTTGGTTTGCACCAATCCGAGATATGATAGTTTTAAAAGTACAAATTTTTGCTCAAAAATCCCCTATAACTAACGGACCCCTCCAGATACAAGTTTGCACTCTGAGAGAAAAAATGTGCGAATTTTAATTTCATATAAATGCTTAGAAGACATTTTTCTTGTATGAATCCATTCAGTTAGAGCAAGAATACTGTTTTTTTCGACACACCCTAACATTTAATATTCACAAAATCATAACTCGCTTACAAAAAGTCATAGGTATGTGGTGCCTTCGGTAAAGTTGTCTTAAAAATTGATGACAACAACTTTGAAGAAGACAGTTTGGCTTTATTTGTTCGGTGGGAAAAGTTTTTAAGTTTTTGATTTAAGATTATTAAAGCGCATGATTTGATGAGCATTTTTGCTGGAGACACCATTTGTCTGTCTCTTATAGTATCTTCGAAATTCATTTTGTCACGATAGAGTACCTTCCTGGGTCACTGTGCAATGGTTTAAGGTGCTAAGCTAAGCTAAATCCACTTTTGAGGCATTGTAGCATGAGGCTCAAAAATTTTATTCTGACGCAAATCTGAGTGCTTGACAAATTCAATTTCTGTTTAAATAAGACCTATTTTTTATAAAATGATACAGATAAATTTCCTTTGAAAACACTTTTTATTTCAGGGACTTTGCGCCAGAACATTCATGAATATGCATGAGAAACAAGGCTACCTCGATATTTTTTTTTTTTTTTGCAAAACGGATTGATAGACAATACCGAAACCAGATGGCAATCTCTTGCGAAAATTCGTATGATTTTTCTTCTAAGTGTCCTGTCTGTTCGTCTGTGTCTACTGTTTCAGATTTCTGTGCTCATCATTTCTGGTCGTCAACTAACGAAAGAAAATAAAAAAGATCGAAAAAAAACATAAATAAACACAAAACCTTTCGAGGCCTTTGAGAATCAGAAAAGTTTATCTGAGAAATTAAGTTAGATAAAACAAAGGTATCTGACTCATTGAGTTTCTTGTTAATTTGAATAATTAGACCCATCGGAAATAAAGTAATCCTGACATCTTTAAAATATTTTCAAAAATGGTATGCAGAGTCTAATTATCAAGGACACTTATTTCAGCGCAGCCAAGGAATATTTAATGAAGGTAGTGCCAAGGCAGCCCTGCTCTTGTATTGGTACAGGCTAAGACGTCACAATCACGAAAAAATTCTTTATTTACTAGGAAACTTTTATTTTTCGATGATAATTCGAAGAATCTGCTGGAAATTTTCCACTTTAAAAATATACTATTGTAGAAGGATACTTGCTCTTCAAGATCAGTACAAAAAAGATACATTTTTGATTAATTTTTCTATAAAATAGACCATCGAAGTTAGAAAAAAAATCTGGATTTCCACCACTGAAATTTGTAAAACTTTAAAATTAGTTCAAAGTCTTCCATGAAAGTGTTCAAGTTAGTGCAGTTTAAGCTCCTCATTACAATAAAGTTATAAAAACATAATGTTTTAAACAAAAACACAATCTTTAAACAACTGAGTTAACAATCATTAATTGATGTTAAATTTTCTACATAAGAATTGTATATGGTAAACCGGTTGGATTAAATTCATGACAATCAGTTGAACACTCAATATCTATCAGCTAGACCTTTTTGAAGTTAATATTTTCTTTATTTTGGCACATTTTAGCTTCGAGACAACATTGCATTCATTAAAAAATTTGGAAAAAAAATAATACAATCTTCAAAGGACCAAAAACCTTCATAACATGGTAAAAAAGAGGCTTTTCATCAAAATCAAAATGAAATTGGAATTCGATTTCGTACTAAAACGTGTTTTTCTTTGAAATTTCTACCATTCTCACATAAATTTTCAATACAATCGTTTTTGTGACGTCACAAAAAAAATCCAATATGGCTCTCGGCACTACCGTACTTAAATATTCCTTGCAGCGCAGCTCCATTTTTCAAAACTTCATCGGGTTTCCAAATAGTGCTTTGCCATTAGAAAATGACCACCGAAAATAAAAATCATAGCAAGCCATATTCAAACTCCCGTTGGCAACCGATAAACAAACGTGGGACAAATACAACATAAAATCATTTTTTTCTACCACTTAAAACTTATACACTGTGGGAAGAACATTTTATTTTCTCCCAATCCTGGTTTTAAGATCAATTTTAAAATTTAGCAATTTCTATAACTCTTCTTCTCCACACAATAGCAAACATAAACCAAGTACTGGAGCACATTTTGATCAAATCTTCTTCGGAGCCTTTAATTTATCCGAAACTTTAGATTGTCTTCACGAAATGTTACCAAGAGGATAAATTTAAACTGAAAAGACCCTCTGAACATGGTTTAAATCTTAAGACACCACTTTCTTCGCTTGATATTTCACTTTCCGACTTTTTCTGGAAAACACATCAAGTGTCAACTTTGGAGTATAAATAGTTGCTATTTATTCGAAGTTTTTTCATGTGATGAAACTGAGTTGTCAATCTAACTAAAATAGAATGAAGCCATCAAACCAAAGTACCGAGTTGTTTTCCATGTTTCTTTATCGCAATTGCTGGTTTGACCTTTCAGGTCGCCAATCCCTCGTTGTCGCTAATTATTTTTTAAGCATTGGGTATTGAGGGCTTCGTAAGCTTCATTCGCCAATATTATCAACTAAATCCACGAAAATTGTTCAAGTCGATATAAATGAATTACAGGCCTTGAGTCACGTTTTTTGCCCGAGGAAATTTCATAATATATTCATCACGTGTAAATGTGAGAGATGGATACATTTGAGTAACGATTCTATGTCGCTGACGAGATTAGAGTAGGAATGCTAAAAGTGTTCTCAAAAGCCTTTTCTTGTATATGACTATTTCAATGATTCTTGACTTGAACTTTTTTATACAGAGAAACCAAATGTTTACTTCCTTGATTTTTTTTTAAATTGAATATCGTACAGAGTTTTTCAACCTTGAAGATGCATTCAAGAATTTGAAGATGCAACGATCAGTGGGAAATACTTAACTCTATGAAGCGATATGAGCAGCATTCGTACCAGTTTCAAAGATTCCTCTCACTTGCGGCATTTGTTGAATCCACAGGCCTTATGTTCCGTCAACGTAATCCCGATCGGTATGCCAGATGAAGCAATCGAACTGTCCAGTTGAGCTCCACGCTAAGGAGCCAGAACGAGTTAATTGAAATCAAACGGCAGGCAACGACGACGGTTGATAAATCTCTACCTGATCGATGGCTGCACGTGGGAAATTTGCATAATTTTCGCAACCATCATGAAGTCAGCAGCAGCCAGTCAGCCAACCAGTAAACACTGCAAGATTACTCATCCCGATATGAGTTCTACGGGCTAGAGAACATGATCACGTTTCTGATTGTAGTTTTGCCCGATAAGATCTGCTGTTTATCGTCGTTAAGTATCATTTTTACAGTTAGATTTTTTTTTCTTTTCGACGATGTTCGATCGTTCAGTTCCGAGGAGAAAGATTATGCGACACAACGTCATAATCGTTAGTAAAAACCAAAGGAATTTAATAAATTACGATAAGTGAATTTTTTAAACAAGTACAAAAACCGTCACAATTTTTCAAATGTCTACCTATCAAATATGGTAAAATTTCATCACTTACAACGTCACAATTGCAAACTAAATAACGGCCATACGAGCATAATTGAATCAAGTTCACCACGGCTCAACTAAGTAATTCAAGGTCGGCTCTCTTCAGTTTTTTTCAAATGCAATACAAGCATAAGAAGTAGAAAAAAAACCGACTCATATGTGGTTCTTGCTCAACGTGGCTGGCGCGTTTGTTTTGTTGTTTTCTCTATTTTTTTTGTTTTGCTTGAGCCTTCACGCTCACTTTTCAACTAGATGGCATCACCGCAAAACATATTCAAATGGAATTTTGCTACCAACCCACGAAGCACCAATAATGTGATAATTTCTTCATCTAAAAATCATTATCGGATTAACGGACTTTTCAAACAATTACAATTTTTTGGTTGCCTTTAAAAATGTATGACCTTGCTAAGGTGATTGTTAATAGAAGATCTTAAACGGCGAATCTGCATTGTTTGTAGATGATTTTGCCGATGTTTGATTTGCAAATGCCTATTGACGTTTGCTAAAAGAAGGTTCGTCGCTCATTGGTTTGCTCAAGTCTTTCGTTACAATCGTTTGGTTGAGGAATTTAGCGACTTCTTCCATAAAACATTCATCTATTTAAATTCGCTTTTTTCATATTTTTCTGATTTTAATCTTCCCCAATATTAGAAACGTACAAACTCTATTATCAATTTCATAGAATCGATTTTTCGCTAAACGTGACGGCCAACCAATGTTGATATGTTACACACATCTTAATTTGCTTTAATAATTGCAAAGCTAACTTTCGCCCTGCGCTGCCCTCCTGTCAACAGTGTCAATGCTTGTTAAACTTTATTGCACTTGAATGTCATCGGAAGTGGCAACTGAAGTGCATATATCTACTGCACACACCTTTGCAAAAAGTAACGCAATTTCGAAGAAAACCCTTGAGCTCGGGGTGGCGGCAGCAAACAGCGACACCATTCACCATTGCGATCGGAAGCGCCGCCACCCGTCATCAATTGACTGGCTAGGTTCTAGAGGTAGCAAACGTCAGTTGGCCAATCTCTGCGCTATGCAAATGTGCAACGCCTGAGATCGCCATATCGGTTTCATCTCTGTGTTGTTGTTTTTTCCAATGGGTAAACAATCGTTGCCGATAGGCCCGGCGACGGCTTGTTGAGCTATAGCTAGCTGGCTGCACTGCTGTCGGGGCCCATCGATAAAATATGAAAATATGACAATCGAACCGTTTCACTAACGGGTAGCAAGCTAAGATTAGAACTTCACAGCTACCGGGATCATCACGCACACGTTTCTCGCGAAAGGGCGAGGATCAATGGCGGAACAAGTCACTTGTCCAAGTCGATTGAAGGGGTGTGATCACGAGTGACATTGGTAATCTAGTGAAATTAGCAGTTGAATTGAACTTAACTTCTTTTTAAAGCCAGTCATTTTATTTTAGGTTCAAAGCTTTGAGCAAGGACTAAAGTGGGACAAACGTATAATTTGGAAAAACATGTAAATTGAGAATTTAAACGGTGGAAAGATCAGTGTCATCACAATAAACGATTATTAAATCTTCACTTATCTAACATGCGTTCACTGAAATCAATTTGAGTTACACAATGATTATCGAAATAAAGACGTTCCATTTAATCAAAGTAGCCTGTCCACTAGTGGAAAACAACACTCCCATAAGTTATTCAACCAAACTCAATTGCCACCAGCCTACTTATCGAAATTGCCATTGACCCTTGGAACCCTAGACGTAAACTTCCCTCCTTAGGTTTTCCTCCGTCAGAAATTTTCCATTTCATTCCACACATCGTAGATCGCTAAGTGACTTTTGTCACGATAAACGGTAGAATCCATTTTCAGTTTCAGCCCCTTTTGGATTGCTAGTTAGGCAACTACGACCTACGTCATGTGGATATGTAGTAATTTGAAGCGGAACACTTTCCGCTAATCATGACATTTCAGTGGAAAGTTTGTTTCGAGAATTATGTGTCGCGACTCTTGAGATGGCTGTACTTACCTACTGGAAACGGCACAGTTTATTGCGATATCGGTATGAATTTGTTGCCACTCAGTGATTGATCGTGTGATTGCACGATCAAAACAAATTCAGATATTTAAGCGTATCGAGACGTTGTTTTCTATTTCATAACTCCAACTTGATGGCGTGCCCGTTTATTATAGCAACATTTGATTGTCAACCGATTAGATGGATGCAACAATGTTTCCACTTGTAACAGTTAATGATCATCAGTGTAATCAATAATGGGACTCCAAGTTTGAAGCTGAAATGATGTTTCTCATTTAGTTGAACATATTTTGGTGGTCATTGATGTTTTTGCTTCTTTCAGCTAAATATTTTCGATTTTTTTGGGAGCTGCGTGTTCTCAACAAGTTGAAGCCTATTTTTGTGGCGAAAGATTCCCCGAAAATGTGATGGCATGAACTCGCACCAGTTCGAAAACTAGATTCACGTTCACCGGCTTGCGAAATGCAAATTCCGAAATTTCTCGAAATCACTAATGCGCAGCATTTCGTTGGAAGTCTCTAGAATGTTTATCGAGGTTTCTATTTTTCTCTCCAGTTTCCATAACCAGTCTTCCATTAATGGTTTGCAGATTCGGTTTGAATTTATTGGCATCGGCATAGATATTTGGTATTGAAGAGGCAGTTGCGAATATTCTCGAACAAATAGTATAAAGTCTGTTTCACATAGAAACTGGTCGGATAAAATTGATCATTTCTACGCAAAGAAATAACGTACAACAAAAGTAAAAATGTCATTTTGTAGGATTTTCATTGCAGTTTAAGGAAAAAAAATACATAAAAATCATTCGTCAGCTTTTCGGATGAATTTTCGAACTTTTTTTGTGATACCATCCATCATTTTCTGCACAGTACTGCTGGTAACCTCATTCGCCATCTTGTTCCACCACTTTTCCATTTGAGCTGGTTTTTTCATGGTTCTGCCACACTTCTTCAGTTTGCCCTTAACTATTGCCCAATATTTCTCGATGGGATGAAAATCCGGACAGTTTGGTGGATTGATACTTTTTTTTAACAAAATCTAACTTGTTCTCCTTATACCACTTAACGACATCCCGGCTGTAGTGGCAGCTTGCCAGGTCCGGCCAGAACTTCACCGGACCTTTGTGGGACCGAATGAATGGCAAAACCCTCTTCTGGAGACATTCTTCTTTGTAAACATTTCCATTCATTTTGTCCCCAGTGATGAAAATCTTAGTCTTCTTCCCACAACTACAGATCCCTTGCCAAATCATCAACTTACGAGAAAATTTATCTGCGAAAACAAACTTGAATCTACCCGCAACATTCCCAAGGTAAAATTTGATACCAGGTATTTGTCCAAAATCCGTTTTGACGTAAGTTTCGTCGTCCATCAAAATGCATCCGTTGTACTTGGTCAACACTTTCTCGTACAACTTCTTTGCCCTGGTTTTGGAAACCAGCGTCCTGTTGGGGTGTTTGCTTGCATGATACGACCGCAAGCCTTCTCGCAAACAAATTCGTCGAGCTGTACTGTGGCTCGTCTTGAACTTTTTCGCCAAATCACGCAAGGAGATTCGAGGATTATTGTGAACTGATCGAATTACCTTTGCTCGCAGCTTCCGATCATATGTTCCACTTTTACGCCTGGTTTGTTTTGCTCGATCCACCATAAGAGTCTCCCGGTAACGTTGCAGCACCGAATTTACAGTCGATTTTGGATATTTCAGGAATTTTGCGATCTTTACCCCTGACCACGTCGGTTTCTCTACTTGAGTGTGCAGAATTTTCTCTCGCCTTTCGCGTTCCATCGTCGATAACTTTTGACCGACTGCTTAATCTTGATGAAATTTTCACCACTAAGTAAACAAACCATCCAACATATGATTAAAAAAAAAAAAAAATAAACAAACCATCCGGATCGGAACACTGTCAATATATTCGCAATGTGATAACTAGGGGCACTGCAGTAAATGAAAAGATGTGACCAGATTCTATGTGAAACAGACTTTAATATAGTATAGTATAGTATAGTATAGTATAGTATAGTATAGTATAGTATAGTATAGTATAGTATAGTATAGTATAGTATAGTATAGTATAGTATAGTATAGTATAGTATAGTATAGTATAGTATAGTATAGTATAGTATAGTATAGTATAGTATAGTATAGTATAGTATAGTATAGTATAGTATAGTATAGTATAGTATAGTATAGTATAGTATAGTATAGTATAGTATAGTATAGTATAGTATAGTATAGTATAGTATAGTATAGTATAGTATAGTATAGTATAGTATAGTATAGTATAGTATAGTATAGTATAGTATAGTATAGTATAGTATAGTATAGTTTCGTTTAGTATAGTATAGTATAGTATAGTATAGTATAGTATAGTATAGTATAGTATAGTATAGTATAGTATAGTATAGTATAGTATAGTATAGTATAGTATAGTATAGTATAGTATAGTATAGTATAGTATAGTATAGTATAGTATAGTATAGTATAGTATAGTATAGTATAGTATAGTATAGTATAGCATAGTATAGTATAGTATAGTATAGTATAGTATAGTATAGTATAGTATAGTATAGTGTAGTATAGTATAGTATAGTATAGTATAGTATAGTATAGTAAAGTATAGTATAGTATAGTATAGTATAGTATAGTATAGTATAGTATAGTATAGTATAGTATAGTATAGTATAGTATAGTATAGTATAGTATAGTCCAAAATTCAATGAAAATTAAACTATGGATTTATGATTGACTTATCTTTTAAATATAGATTTATTTCAAAGATTTACAAATTTTGATTACCGTAGATCATCCATCAATTACCGATGATCAGTCGTTACACCTGCAAACACGAAAAGCCATCAAATTACTTAATTACTACTTCCAGTCGATACCTCGAGCCATTCGGCTCCCGGTGGCGCTCGCCAAATCACACTTGAACCAACAAAAGACAAACGAAAAAAAACGACAATAAACCAAAACAATCTCGGAACAAATCACTTAACTACAAAGCCATAAAAGCTACGAACGAACGACTAAAGCCGAGCTGATCGAGACAACCGAAAATGACAGCGCGTAAAAATGATCGTCATTTCTTACTTGAGTTTAGGATTTCGGCTTTTCGGTAGTTGCTTGGATAGGGTAAAGCGTTGTTTTCCGAACATGTTTCGAAAAATACAAATAAAAGAACGAAGCCCTCTTTGACCCTATAGTAATTAAAAAAAAAATAAACAAAACCAAACAGATGCGAATCGAAGGAGGCATGGGTAAAATTTCATGCTCACATCAAGCTCGATCGAAAAGCCCACACAAGCGAAACACCACAAGTAGTAGCGCTAGTAAGCGCCTCCGTTTTATCACACTTGCATTTTGGCGAGGCTTGCTTTGTGGAATTTAACCGGGCCGCCAAGCTGGATGGCGTGCTTAAATCGGTCGTTTTGTTTTGTTTTGTTTTGCTCGCGTCTTTCGCCGAAATTAAATTAAACGACCGGAAAATTGGCGCTGTTCCAGCTGATTATTATTCCACATCATCAGACGAAACGGTTTGTGTTTGTTTGTTTGTTTATTTTTTTCGTTCGTGGGAGTTTTTCGGATAAATTTTATTTCACGCAGTAGCTTCCGAACTTTGGAAGTGAATTGCATACGTTTTCCGGCTTTTTCGGTGATGACGTTTTTTTTCGAGTGTAGAAAGCATAACAAATGAGTATTTGGTTGTTTTGAAATTTGATAGCGCTGTTGACACTTAACAAAAGGAAAAAAACACTTGTTCATGGTGTTTAAATTGTCGCAAGTTGCGTGATATATCCTCCAAATAAGGTGCTCTCCTTGGCTCGAAGAACCGTGAAATGGGTGTAATGAGTCAGTTCATAAATGTCTTAGATAGTTTATGATCGTCAAACGACGACAGGCGAAAAACAAACTTGGAGTGAATGTGATCAAAGGCAAATTTGGGCGTATACTTGCCACGGGCTCCTGGAGCATGATGAGGTAATGATCGAATGTACGTCATTGAAGGGGTTTTATAATCCTGGTGCCAAAATTTAATTACTCTCGTGTTATGTGAAGGGTGATAGATATGGTTCATAAAAAAAACTGAATTAAGAATATTCTCATGTTGTCATTTTTAAGTTTTAATTTATACCAACATAGGCTATAAACCAGTACACACGGTTTTGGTTCAATCTTATTTAGAGTAAAGTGTAGATCTTATGTTGATTTGGAAAATGTTCCCTGAGAATTAGATATTTGTTTATTTGTTTGATATACTCATTTGCCAGTAAAAGGTCCCTTCCTATTGAATTGAAATTGTATAAAAGCACGGTTTTTGCCGAAATAAATCACATTATTATTGCAAAAACAAACGAAAAGCTATAGTTGAGTTATTTCCATAATTTTATTTTTGGGTCCAACAGAGATCTGGATTGATGATTATAAACTTTTCTTTCAAACAGAAATTATGGAAACTTTTGTTAGCTTGCAGACCGTTTTATAAGGTTTAATAACAAAAATAGTACTTACCTATAAACTTACATTCAAAAGTAAGCCAAATTTTAACCCAATACACCCAATGCACACACTTGCCTCATAACTTTACCCTTCACACATGATAAGTGAACTTGGAATGCAGCAGCGCATAAATAGTTTGCGAAACATTTTAATTGGAGGCTGGCAAAACCGGCTCCATAAAGAATCTAAAAATGCCTTTTTCAAAACACCACTCTGTTGCAATGCGTAGGTACTTTCTGCCGCCGGCATAGCGTAGTTTACATTTTATTTTTTTATCTTCTAAAAAACCAGAACGATGAATTTCAATTGCATCCTTGGGCAATTCCACCCTCACCTGACCAGCACACGGCTCCTACGATCTGAAAAAGTAAAAAAAAAATTGGAAAAAGATCTAGTAGGTAAAATGTGCAACGAAAATTGCCCCATTCCGTTCTCTCGTGCGCCACCGGAGACCAAAGTAGACCGATGTCAACATACGTCGTCCATTCATTACTTATTATCGCCATAGAAACCCGTTTCTCCAGTAACCAACCTCAAGACCAATAAAAAAAAATCCACCGTCAACAACTGCTTGGGCACGCCATAAAACACTGCATGCCGCTGCTGCTAGAATTAAAGTCCTAACCGACAACATCCAAGTTGGCTGGTTGGCTTAGCAAAATCTGCCTAGTCAGAAGTAGGCTTTCGCTTTCTATAAACTTACACGAGAGAGGTACGAAGTCATATGATCCAAGTAGCCAAGAGGAGATTGCGGAAAATCAAATGGCATTCAAGCAAAACGCTGTCATCCAAACATGGTGCTGCAGAGAGAAAAAGAAAAAAACAAACATCTGGGCTCGAGAATTTGGCACCGAGTGCATCCCAAGCGAGCCAAATTGTCCCATGTGTCTCTTCGGCGCATATAGGACCTTTCCATGATCACGACCTTCTCTCGGTGCACCAAGAAGAATTGCGAAATCCCAAGTGACCAATATTGTCAAACGCTTTCAAGCAGAATCGATTACTAACAGAATCATGAATGAGGGAGGTGAGTAGGTTTACGATTCCAACTAATCAAAGCAGGCCTTCTCCAGATCAGCACAGAAGCTCCGTTCGATAGATTCAATAAATCCAAAAGACCTTGGTTGGCCCACTTGGATCGCAGAAGGCATTTGCAAACAGGCTTAGTAATTTTATTTGTACCACACCATGTGCGGTGCAGAATTCAGGAGTTTTTTTCTCTTACTCTGGGACCGGAATTCTTGGGTACAATTTAAGTAACCGTAAACTTGATTCATATACGATCTAATTTAATGGTGGTGGAATATTCTAACAGATACGAGAATTCGAACGGCAAACAAAAAACCTTCATTGTGCCTCAAAGGACAACATTTTATGGGCTCGAGGATCGCGTATGGTTCAATGTCTGGGCACGGTACGTTCAATCAGTATAATTGCCATACGTCGAGCGCTTCCTGCATCATCGGCCCTCCTCTTCAAGCTTAGATTCAACTGATCTTTTGCCAACGGCTAGGTTCTGTTGATGGGCGAAGATTCGTTCATTAGAAATCCGCATGATCTTTGATCTCGGTACGCTGTAATTCATGTGTGTTTTTTTTTCCTCAATGATGTTTCATCGCTCGCTAACACTTGATATATGAGCACTTGAGATGACCAAAATTAAACAGCGTTCTCAACACTTGGCTGCATATTCGGAAATTGCTCTCAGCTGACCGATGATTTTGGCTGTCTCAACGTAACTTTGTTCTGAAGCTTTTAAAAGCCTTATTCAAATTGGGGTAAATTGGAATCTGTAACCAGAAACCTTTTCTATAAAATGAAATTTTAATAAAGTTCATTGAACTTTGAATTCATCTAACCCAACCATCATACCAACTCTTCAATGATTTTAACCTCTTTAAACTCTGCAAAGATTAATCGTTTTTGAACCACTTTAAAGCTGCTTAACAGATTGGGCAGTTTTTGCCAACCAACAACAACGGTTCTATCGCAATACTACCGGTACGAATCTAACATCAAACAGCCGCTTCCCAAAAAACCAAAACAGCGATCGTTCGGCTTCTTCCGGGATCAAAAACGTTTGCCATAGTCCAAGGAGACATTGAACGAGAATTTTATTGGTTTATAGCACACCTGGGTATTTGAAAAAAAGATTTTAAGCGGATATTCTAAGGGAAATGGCAACAACCGAAATTTTAAGATATACCATCGAACTCTAGTTTTATTAGAAAGCAAACTTTTCCTACAGAATAAAAACTCGTTTTCGTAAATTGCCTTATGTGCATGAATTTGTGTCCGAGGTGTTAGCCTTAATGATTCAGTCAAATGATCTTTTTTAGATTTTTTCTCATCAACTTTTATAGCACCCACCTAATCGTATTATTTTTTTATTTCAATTTCAGATATTTCGTCAACTGATAGTAACCCGATAGTGTGCTCCATGCAAAAGGTAAGACTTATTCATTTATGGAATTCTCTAGAATAGAGAAAATAGCATCTTTATACAAAAAAAAATGAACGTTCAAAATTAAAAAGAACATCCCTATGTTATTGCACAAGACCCAACAGCTTTTTTTTTTTTTTTAAATATGCGATTCATTTGAACCAAAATGAAATCGTATTGTTTGTCCAGCTGCTCACGTATTTTTATTCTGTCAATTTGAAAAAAAAATACAAATATTGGCAATGACTTTGAAACCAGGAGGAAAAAATCACATCATTACGATTGCATAAGAGTGGCTAAATTATATATCACATTGGACATTTTTCTATGACTTGACTTACTGTGAGACGAACTTGTGATGAGTTGAACAAAAATGAGCTTGTTTTTAAACTATGAACGATTACCATTCTTCGATAAATAATATTGAATAGATGCCCAGGATGGATCCAAGGTGAATGATAATATTTCTGTGTCGGTCGAAGGCCAATCTGCGTATTTTCGGGTGCCTAGCGTACGCACAGAGTACGGACGGAGTTCGATTACAAATCGAAACGCCCGGTATTCGTGAATTATGCAAATAACGGATACAGGCTTTGGAATAGTTCGAGCCGATCCATCGAAATTCATCGTAACGTGTTCTTGGATGAATCCAGCTTGATGGAACCTCAACAGAAACACGCGAGTCTATTTCCCTCATGCATCGAGAAGCCAGCTGAGAGCCCACCAGAGCCTGAAACCACATTCGAGCGGTTAGCCGATGTCCAAGCGCTCGAAGCGCTCGAGCAGTCTTTCGATCCGTCTGCTGATCTCTATCACACTGTGCTCAACAGTGTAATTGTGAGAGGCCAAGAAGGAAACAAGATTCCGTCAATCCTGAACCGGCGCTGAGACGAAGTCAGCAAACTCGAGGAGCTACTCAACGATACGTTGATAACGTAGTCACAGTCATTCAGGAGGAGCTACATCAAAACATTAGAGAGCTGAAACGCCGGGACGCCTGTGACTTCTGGAACACCATCTTCGACGAAAAAATGAAGGAACATAACACTTGGGAAGCTGTTAGCTTGCCCCCAGGTCACAGAAAACCTATTTTGTCGAAATGGGTGTTCACCATTAAAGATGATCGTCGCTACTAGGCTCGATTGGTCGCAAAGGGTTGTTCCCACAGACCAGAACTAGACTACTGGGAATCCTATGCTCCGGTGTTCAAAATGAAAAGCGTTCGTACCGTCTTGGCTTTGGTAAACGAACTGTTACCAGCGGTGTTTAAACTCGCCTCGGAAAGAATCATTCGGCTGATTTTTTCCGAGTTTAACTTGTTGTGTGCAGATTGATTTTATCTTCGTTCCAATCATGACGTGATTGCACACAAAACGAAGAGAACAGTTCCGAGTTGATGTTTTCCCCTCCTCGCAGGAATAAAATCACACCAATGAAACAACAGAACGAAGCTTACCGTACACGAATGCTCACGAGCGATCGTTGCCCGACGGACCGAGTTAACATTCCTCGCACCCTTCTCTCGCTCGTTTCCCGTTCCCTTGTATCTATCACTTTTAGCCACGCCCCCATGCGTTGTCCGATTGATGTGTTCGGCTGCCGAACGAAAACGATTTTTTCTTTAATTCGCTGAACTGTTCGTTTGCTTCGCTGATGTTTCTCCCCCGATTGCTGTTTACTCCTGCCGAGTTTACCCGAAGCTTACTTCCTGATGCTTTCCGAGTTGAACTTTAGATAGCATCATTGCAGATTGAGTTTAACGAAATAAAATCGTTCTGCAAAGAAGGGCAAAGTGCGAGTATGTAGACTCGCGATTTTAACATCTCTGACTGTTACTAATTTTATTTTATTGGATGATGCGAATCTGCATTTTTTCTGGGATTTTCTCATTAACGGAATGAGATTTCATTTTTCAAATAAGATAAGGCCAACTCACATGTCTCAGCATGTTGTCCCCTGATGTAGTTGATCACCCAGGTGGTTAATCCTTTTTACGGATTGCATTCCAAGGCACGGCGAGCGACCGAGTCCCCCCAGTATGCTACTCTGGGTCCATGGGTGCAATTGGACGACTCATGATACTAAGTACCCCTACGCCATAAAGTCCACCTGGGGCCTCTGGCCATAATTCCCATCCGGACCTGCAACGAAGGCTATACCCGAGATGGGAAACCAAGTCCGCGCTTAAGCGCTCATCGGCAAACTTCAGTTCGAGTCAAACTCCAGCATATATACCCTACCTCTTGTTACGATTCAAGACTAAGGACCTCTCCTCTAACGACTTGAAGTCCGGCCTTTACTCGCAACTCGAGACTAGCTTGGTTCCCACGAAAATCGTGCGCTCCGCCTCTGTTCGAGACCACTGCAAGAGACCAATGACCTCTCCTCTAACGACTTGAGATCTTGGCTCCGCCTGGCTTGGCTCGAGGCCCTCTCCTCTTTGCCCGTCCGTGTACCGGTCGAGAGCAGCTTATCCTGGACACGCGCCTGTCACAGCGGATGATTCGCGGCGAAGAATTCATCCTACACCGACTCAGGTGACTCACCCGCCGACGACGTGAGGTCACCCTACCCGAGAGCATTTCGCGGCGTAAATACTCTTCCCCCTACGAGTTCGACTGCGAAGAAGGTATAGTCTTATCCCCGCAGCTTCCCTCGTAGGGAGCGCGTTCTACTCAGATACTCCGCGGCGGTAGAGGTATCCAACACAACAGCTCGGCATTCGCAGAAGGTAAAATCTTATCTTTGTATGCTTTACTGCTAGGATCGGACGCACACTACTCGAATGCCCCCGCCGAAAGGACATTCTACTCCTCCCTTTTTGGCTGGCAACCCTAGGGTTTTTGCCCGCCGTGTGCCGAATCGAGAGCAGCTTATCCTAGACTCGCGCCTGTCACAGCACACGTACGGGTCTTAGACGCTTGAGACTCAGATGAATCCCGACGGTGATGTCATCCTACCCGACTCGAGTGGCTCATCGGACGGCGACGTGAGACCACTCTACCCGAGAGTATTCCGCGACTTGAATACTCTTCCCCCTACGATTTCCACTGTGGAGAAGGTATTGTCTTATCCCCACAGCTTCCGTCGCAGAGGGCGCGTTCGACTCGGATACTCCGCGACAGTTACGTTGGAGGTATCCTACACACAGACGCGCGACGTACCTAGCAGCTCGGCATTCGCAGAAGGTATTGTCTTATCTTTGTATGCTTTACTGCCAGGGTCGGACGCACACTACTCAGGTGCTCCCCGACGAAAGAGTCACCCTACACCGATCGCGGTTTCCCCTGATGTGGGTAGGTTACCGTGTACAGTTTCTTATAGGTCCTCATGGCAGACATTTCGGTGCAGGGCGTGTGAAGCCTTGTATTGGTGACCTAGATCGTCCTACTGCGCCTCTTGCACCTTTCCACGTCGTTCACCTTTGAGGTACTACTTCCTCGACATACTGCCCATTGGGCGACCAACAGGTTTTCGACAATTATACCACCGGATCCTATTTTCTTAGAATCGACACGTGAGTATGCTGGAGAAATCCACATAGGCTTCCCGAGCCCGCTTTTTAAAACCCTGGTGGTTTTGTATCATCAGCTGGTTCACTGGCTTCTACCACAACTTCCGCTCCAACCCAATCTTTTCGAGGAGACTCGCTTACTGGCCTAACGAGATATTTCTGATATTTCTTCTGATTCTGATCCAACTGGAGTTGTACCTAATGGCGACCTGGAGGGGTATTTCACAGGTCCCGCACCAATGCACTTTCTTCTGGCACACGACTTGGCCTCATCGATGTGAGTTGTCTACCCGAGGATACTAACGAAGTGTTCAGGAATCGGACTTCTGAAGCCTGGTAGAGTTTTGATGCTCCTAAAGAATGCCTTTGTAGGCGGTGGTCCCTCGTAGGGACGTACGATTTTGGGCACCGAGGCTACCAACAGCAGCAGCTTTGAGGAAAATGCGCCAAGTAAAAGGACAACCCTGAGGACGAAGCGAGATTATTTTCCTCTCAATGCACTGCGTTTCATTTGTTTTACCCAATATTGGGGCTGTTCCCTTATACGGTTGGGCTCCTCCCTCGACGAATCTGCGCTGTGATAAATTTTGGCTGACTGCAACACGAAGTGCGTTTAGTGCATGAAAGCATGTGCACAATGAGGTTAACTTACCGGGAAAGTGTTCGTTACTCTATATAGTTTCGCGAAAGCGAACGACTCGACCGAGATGTCTTCTTTCGGAACTCATTAGTCAGGCTACTCACAGAGACGTCCGATAGCACAAGATCGCAATCTGACGGATTGATCAACCAAGTTTTGGGGAAGAGTTTCGATACCTTAATAACATGTTTTCAGAAAAAAAAACAAGGCAACTCACCAGAATTCGGCGGAGATTGGCTAATAGCTTCCTATTTGGTCCAATTTGATTCCTCAAATAGCGGTTCTGATGAACCGGCCCGTCCTCAGACTGACCAGGAACACCTTGTCGAGGAAGGAGGTCACTCCTTCAAAACACAAGTCACCTCTCGATTCAACATATTTGCGCGTTTTTTTTTTCTTTTTTCTTCCGTGTGCTTTTACACTGGAGATATTCAGGTTTTCAATTTTGCTTGACGTCTGAGTTGGCCGAGGGGTGCAACAATTGAAAGTCCACACTGAGTGGATTTCGTGCTTCTATTTTTGGCCTTAAAATTTACAAGTGTGTGCTGATATATGCTGACTATGATAACTGTTACAGAACATTACATGGTCGTTCATCAGATGGACATCAAAACTGCATTTCTCAGTGGAAATTTACAAGAAGTTATCTTCAAATAGAAGGTGGTTGGGTTGTAACAAGCGGATCGGTCTTGGAATCAGCGATTCGACGACAAGATACGAAAACTTAGTTTTTTTCCGTTGAAGAGTGGCACCGTTACTTCAAGCGAGGACTCATCCTCATTCTATATGTGGATGACATCCTGATTTCCGGAAAAGGTGTTTCCAAGGTCAGCTGGATAAAAAACGAGCTTGAAAGGCTATTTCGAATGAAGGCTCTATTGTAGGTCAAGACTTCCGTGGGAATGACCATCAAGTGAGACATTCAGAGGAGTACAATCGAGATTTCGCAATCAGGGTACGTTGAGAAGCTTCTGAAGCGAACCCGTAGACACACCGATTGAACGATGCACTATGGGGTTTGAGGCGGCAAAAAGTCAAAAACTGAACTTAAACGGATCGCTTTTTTATTTTTACTAGTTAATAACTTAATATTTAACTAAGATATTCCCAGTTTTTCAACTCATTATCTTGAATACTGAACGCACCACAGACATCAGACTTTGAAAAATTGAAAAATTTATATGATGAAGAAAAGAATTTAAATCACATTTATTTCTATGGAAAACATTTTTTCTTAAATTCAAAGTAGACCATATGAAAGCTTATATTAAAAGCTATCATTTGAACCATTTAAAATTTTTACACGCTAAATTGATCTATGATAAAAATGAGTAAATAATTACTTTTTTCAAAAGTAAAAAAACTTTAAAGCCTCGCCAAAAAAAATCCCCGCATTTCCCCATACTTTTTTCACTATCAAGATCTATTTTAAAGTCCTAAAAATATAATGAAAGAGATTCCAGGCACCTTAAAGCACCGTTTTTTGAGTTATAGTCAAATTAAGCTGAAAATATCATGCAAATGGGTAATTTTTACCCATTAATGAGTAAAAATTCAACAAAGTTGATGTTGGTTTGTCAAAAAAAAAATGTTTCTCATGATTGATCAATAATTTCACACATTTTTCTCTTGAGTTTCATGAAATGTCTTGATGTTATTTATCATTAATGATCAATTAGTCCAAAACCCGGTTTTCAAAAGAAATAAAAAGTAGGGTCAAAAATAACACCAAGCATCGTACTTTAAAAGTTATTTATGCATAATTATTGTTAAAATTTATTTTAAATTAGTTAAAATAGTAATTTTCATACAAAATTTTCAAAAATATCAAAATAGTCCAAAACACCTAATCATACTTTTTGCCGCCTCCTTGTATGGAACTGCCCCATAGTGCGATGGTGAGGTTATCGCCAAAAAGCCATTCAAGGAGTTGATCGGTTGTTCGCAGTATCTGGCGACGTCATCGAGACCAAATATGTGTGCTGCGATTAGTGCACTCAGCAAATACTACTCCAGCCAGGCGGTTAGACACTGGCGAGGCCTGAGGCGTGTTCTACGTACCCTCAAGGTACGAACGATACGGCGTTGATATTCCGCAGAAACGCGAACCAGGATCCACTTATGAGACATGCAGACGTGGATTTCGTTAAAGATTTCGATGATCGAAGATCAGTATCGAGCAATGCATACATAATCTTCGGAAATCTAATTTCGTGGTCACCGAAACGTCAGCAGACGGTCAGTCTCTTATCGACCGAAGCTGAGATTTGAGCACTGTGCCATGCGGTTAGCAAACTTTCTGGGTGAATTGGGTGTGTTCAGCATTCCTTTTACCTTGATGAAGGACAACATCCCATGTATCCAGTGCCTGGAGGAGGCGCGGACCCATCAGCGAATGAAACACTTGGATGTCAAGTAGGTACGCGTTCATCAGAGAGATCATAAGAATCGGTCAGCTTTCTTTGCGACATACCTATCTCGATTGAGGATCAGTCAGCTGATGCGTTCACGAGGGCGAGGCATGTGAAGCAGCTCAGCACTCTCAATTTGCGAATTGAGGGGAGATGTTGATCAGAATAGGGGAAAGCCTTAATAGTTTTTTTTTATCCAGCAAGAGTCCTTCATTTCCGTGGACAGCCAGCTTGAAAGATTCCGTCCTGGATTGCCACCAACCCCCTGGCAACTTGACAGTTCTGGCGAGTTTCGTGTGCCTGATTAAAATTCGCAGATGTCGCATGTGTACCGCTTGTTTACATACTTTTCGAGCCATGCGTATGGAAAGGGCACATCATCAAATGTGGTGCGAATCATAAAATTCGAATGAATGAAAAAAAGTTTCAACTGAAATTATTATTCTCATTCAATATTCTACCAATTTATTTATTGTATAGGAACAGTTTCCCATAAACCGAGAAATTTTCTGCTATAATTTAAAAGTTTTGTTATACTAAAATTTTGATATGTATCGCAGTTTATGAAAATCACTCGATGATGGTTGTGGTAATGTTTTGTTTTACATTTATTGTGTACGATCGTCATCAATAGTTTCAGTGGAAGGGGTTCTTTTTCCTAAAATCTGCCGTATATTAGTGAATTATTTTTATCAGTCCAAAAGTTTTAAACCTTATAAAGGACACACAGATTTACGTCTGTGTGCCATTTGCTTCGACTGAACTTCTGAAAACAGATTCACTCTACGTATAACTGAGCTAATTTTCAATTCTTAACAATTTTTTTTCATTCGTTGAATCGATTAAAAGAAACCATATTTCCATATGCGCCCTTCCGACATGTTAAGTCGCTTGATTTTCGATTTGAGAGAACCAGAGAACCAGAAAAACTGGCACACGCGATTTGTATGGGAAACGTCAAGTTGCCAGGGGGTTGATTGCCACCGACTCCGAATGAAAACCAAAACTACATTGTTTTGGTTTCGTTTTCCTTTTGCGCAGTCGATTCGCTTATCAAGAACAATAGCGTTTTGACAGGTAATGATGATCGATGATGATGACAACAATACATCATACACGATCAACTTTGCCAGCAAAGAAGGTGATTCAGAGTAACCCAGCAGTGTTGGCAGTTTATTCTGAAAGGATATCTCAGAATCCGATATAGAATAAGAACTAATTCGGAGTTTGGAAATCAGTTAGTTTCAAGCGACAAGATGATAATCGCTATAGTACTAAGTTATTGTATAAGGACTTGACGAAGGGAATCTATTAACGATAACTCAATTTCAACACAAACGTGCGTCTGATATTTCATTTCTCAACAATATTAAACCTAATGGTCAACTTAAAAGTTGGCGAACTTTCCCAGCAAAGATTTAAGGGGGTGTATCGCAGGAACAGCAGAATTATTCAAACAAATATACCAGATGAAGAGATTGTATTAAACTTACCAAAATAGCATATTGCTACAAAAGTGGAGGCGATATATCTACAATGACAAGATTTCAACGATTCGATTCCCCCCGATTTTAAATGAGTAAAACGAAAAAAAAAACTTTCACCGACCGAGATTTGAACTCCGGTCCTCCGAGTTGACTGTCCGGTATCTTACCACGATGTCAACTCATCAGTTGATATGATTCGCTCTAAAGCTCTATATGTAAGATTTTCTGTTCACGAACCGCTCAAAGGAAGAAAGAAGGAAGGATCGTCTATTTATCGTAAATCAGTTCACTCAAATCGTAAATGTCGAATTAGCATATTCTCAACTATTTGGAGACATATTTACGAATTGACTAAACTGCTATCCGATTTAACTTTTTGTGGGCAAAGCTTGTCGTAAATGAATAATAGAAAATCACTCAATACAAACTTGTTTACGATGTTTTTGAAAATGTCTTAATATTCGATTTGGATTATCTTTTCTATTAAGATTTCATGTTAGCTGGGATGTTGGACGAAATCGTGTGACTCAAAAAAAATGTGTAAATTTCTTATGCTATCCAATAATCAATTACGTTAATAATAAACTATGTGCAAACATATTGAATGTTGTGTTATAAACCTTAAGATTTAGATGTTTGATATCAAGCTCTGTTGAAAACATTAGTTTGACCGACCTTTTGTGTAAGATTTTTGTAATTCGATAAATCAATGCGCACCGGACATGCTAGTAGAATGATTAAGCCAATTTTGTTATTTGTACCTTTCCATCTTTATCGCATCTTGTACTTAATGTTATAAGGAAGAATTTAATAATTAGCTTCAGTCAACTTAATTATCGATAATTTTTTATCGATCATCATAAATACCAAACAAAGAGTCTTTAAATCAAATGTGAACTTCGTCAAAAATTCATCTTATTTCCCTACTATAATTTATGGTCTCTAATACTAGGTATCAGCCAAAGACCCAAATATTTTCTTTTCGGAGAATTCAACTCGATCAAATTCCTAGCATTTTAGCGTTAACTCAGCTCAAATAGATCTTACTCATGGAACGTTCTAGTCGGACGGCAAACATTGCTTTCTAGATATCAATCACAGGCTGTTTGGACACCAAATTAGCACCCCGTTAACCAGGTCCAAAAGGAAAATGTCAACAAATCACCTTCCAGCAGATAAACTTTGTGTTCATGTGTGACTATTTTCAAATTCGTTGGCACCCACAACAGGAAGCAAGTAAACCGAGGTTCGATTACGAAAATGCTAATTCGTTTTTCGTTGCTGTTACTTTGTGAATCCACTTCCTGCTTTTTCGACAATCATCGGTTTAACCCGTGACTTTCGAGCTTAACAAATTTATGCGTCAAAAGAACGCACCTTTTGCGCAGACAGGCATTCTACTACCTACCATCGGATTGAATCACTCGACAGCAATAAATCTTCAGAGATGATCGAGTCGAGAGTTGTCAAATATTAGTTTTGAATTTACATCCATTGACGACCACGAAGGCGATGAGCATTGATATTTGTTCAAAAGCTGTGTCGCGTACATCGCTTATCTGGACAAACTGACTCCCGGATATTGATGAATTGTTTTTTAGAACACAATGAACCGATACCCAAAATCACCGTGGGAAATTCCGATCGGTTCGTTTCGTTGAAATCCGTGCAAATGTTATGACTGCAAATTAAGATAAGATTTCCAATATTGTTAGTGCGATAGAATGGTTCGCTAATTCCTAAGGCTTTTAACGATATGAACGCTAGTTGAGTAAGGATTATCTGCAACAGTTATGAGAATACTATAAAAAAAAATTGACGTTCATAACGCAATTTACAAGCAATTTTGTTCCATTGATAGAAAATTCAGGTTTCTCACTTGGTCATCATGAGGTGTTCAACAAAAGTAGTAACAAAAAAAACTAAAATTTAGTGAAAAAGCGTTGAAAAGTGTAGAATATTGAGAACAACTGAGATACTAAGAACTACAAAATACAAAAATCAATAAATAATATTTTCAAAATCAATATCTAATATTTAAAAAAAATCATGAATTAAGTTTTCAAAAAACCAAAACATATCAAAGCCTAAAAAATTATTAAAATTCAAGAAAATTCAAAAAAAAATCGGTAATTGAAATAAAATCAATACAAAATAAATCAACTTCAAAAATGAAAACGCTTGTATAGAACAAGAAATCAAAAAGGTAAAAAAATATGAACATGTGAATTCAGGGCATCACTCAAACAGTAAAAAAATGACTTTGTCGACTTGCTATTTTAGCGAAACGAAAAATCAGAATATGAAAAATGAAAAGCAAAAAAGGAAGATGATTGATTTTTCGAAATTGAAAAGAATTAAAAATTTGGAGACATAAAAAATTCTAGGTTTCATATTTATTTTGGAAAAAAATCACAAGAACCAAAAAACAATTACTTTTTTCTAACTCTGATAACTGATAGCATAGCATAGCATTGGGTGACTACACACATCTTGAATTGGCTGATACAAGAGGTACAACTAACAATCAAGCCCAACACTAGATGCCAAAATGAGTATCTGGGTTCAATACTCATTTCAAGTGTTGTTATTGAGAATCAGTGTGGTACCATAATGCACACCGTGACAAGTCAATGTAATCATATAGGGATAATCTGAACAGCGAAATGAACTTTTCAGGTGCAAGAGAACTCATGCGACCCTACATACAAGGATGCTGTTTCAGATAGGTAAAGGGAGGGCTATTAATTGTGTTTATAGGAAATCCCACTTGGCAGATAGGATTGATGGGTAAAAATATTGAAATGTACACAAATAGAAAATTAAATATAAATGGAAAGAGCTCACCAATTTTTAGTTGTGTTTGCACTGCATAAGCATTCCGCTCTGGGATCGACAACCTGATTCCTATATCTTGTAGTTTATGGTCCTTCCAAATTCATTCCTTTACGAATATTTTCTTCCTTTAACGATTTTCTATCGTCCGGAACCTTAGCTGGTTAAACACGGGTTCGATACTCATCCTTGGATAAAAATAATTGACTTGTTTAATTATATTAATAATGATAACGTTTTTCAATGTACTGTTATTATAAATAAGTGTTCAAACGATGGGTTCATATTGATCTATTCAGTATAATTTTTTAAATTGCTATTCGCTTCAAGAACCCAGACTTTTTTAATACTTTTTGAATAAGATAAATTACACTTTTTTAGAAGAAAAGTACGATGATGAGTGCGTTAATCCAATCAGAACTTTCATGACCTAACAAATTGCGTTTTATCAGTTCATCGAAAAAAAAATTATGAACCGTTTTCTCGAGATAAAATTTATTATAAATTTGAGCAAATGTAGTCTAAAAATCTGATTGTCCAATTGATGGAGTTTTTATCTCCTCAACTGATAAATATGAATATAAAATGAAAAATTGCGCAGAGTTACGACAAATCACGGTACATAGTGAATCATTTGTATGTGGGAAAATTCACTATAGTAAATACAATCTTTATCTGCAATGAACTAAAAAAGAGAGAATGTACTTAGCTTTGAATCCGGAAATCCTTTTCCCTCCATCTATCGTGCCAATAATCCAGTGGTTCAGGGAAGCAGGATTGGTTCTTCAGTGAGTCTCAGTTGAAGACACTTGAGAATTGGACAATTCAACTAAAACACCGGAAACCGGGGTAGCGCAAATCACCTCGGCCACACCACGACAAACCCGTCTCGTTCCCAGGTACAGCAACAAACGCCATCAAAACTTCAAAATTTTCATTGTTTTGGTTCAACTTCTTCAATTTTCACGTCGAGCAAAATTTTTAATGTCTTGTCCGACCAGTAGATTGCTTTGATCTTTTCTAACTCTGATAACTGATCAAATAAAATATATGATAAGAGAGTTCCAACAATCTCAAAATGTTTAAAATCTAACAAAAAGTATTTGAACAAAAATTCACGTATATTGGCCACGATTGCAAAACTTCTTTCTGGATAAAAAAAAACTGCCTAACTCCAAAAACGGTTTCGCAAACAATTCAGGTAAATTTTACCATGCAACGAGATAGAAGTTACCTCTTTTGTGTTGAGCTTTTCACTAAGTGAACTGTACCTCTCACTCAGTTCTATTCAAGTACATTTTACCTCTCTACGAGGTACAAAATACCTTTTTTGTGATTACCTTTTTTCTAGGTGAATCGTGCCTTTTTTCAGCTCGATTCAGGTTTATTTTACCTTGCTAAGAGGTGAGTCTCACCTCGAAAGGGTAGAAGTTATCTTTTTGGTTCCACGATCATTTACCTACTATCTCGGCAAATTAGTTTTTTTTTATTTTCCGTGTATCTATATATCTAGTGATAACCCTAAATAGTAAAAAAAAACATCTTGGTGATTAACACAAACTCCAAAAAAAATGTTTGTGTTTTTTTCTAAATTTCAATAACAAGCTGAATGACTTCGATTTTAACGAAAAATCGTGTTTCATATACATAGTTTATCATCAAAATCTTTTCTAAAGTGTGAGAATCCAGTTCTCTTTTTTTTTTCGAAAGACAAAATGAGTCGTGAGACCACCCGGTGTGACTCAATTGATCGCGCGCAAACACAAAAATTAGTAGACTTGTACGTACTGCGAATTCACGGTCAGCGAAAGCCAATTGCAAGAAGTGCCTCTTCTTGGTCGGCTAGAATATTTTATCCGGTCGGTTGGTCTCTCTAGCACCTCTAAGCAGCTATGATGGGGAGCTAAGGAAGGCTGGGCTCTTCGGTTCATGAGTAGTGCTGCCCCGTCAAGCGATGGCCAAGGTGGACCACTGCTGCTGATTCTGACTGGCACACACATTCGGAATTAGAAATACAGAAGAAGAAAAAAACAAATGTATGTACGTGTGTTCTCTTCCTTGGGTCTTATTGCACATTATTCAAAGCAATTAGACATCAACCAAACGATAGCTAGTACCCAAACACAACTAAGTATATAGATACCAAGTGCTTCGTGTTTGCGCGTTTTCCGTTTCGAATAACCCGCTCGAAGAATCCATTTAAAAGTATTTGATGGCCAAGCCACCAACGAGTGACCCTCGGCCGTTTTGTGAGTACCAAAGGAGTGAAAGACGCATACCAATCTAAGTAACTTACAGATGTGTTGCCACGATTTTGCCACCGATCCTCAAAGCTCAACCGGTCTCCGTCGTACCCGGACAAGCAGCCAGCCAGCGGAAGCCTTGGCCAATTTTACACCGGCAAAGGAGGTACCAAATAACCAGTTCTAAAACGCTCAGGAAAATACATATAAGTTTAGGAGTGCTGAAGAATATCTGCGATTCTTACTGATCAATATGATCAATCGTAAGCAATAACACTCTAAATAAATATGTAGAAAAAAAATTGATTCAATTTGCGTGTCTAGATAAACTGAACGAAGTGGTGATAAGCGAAATCTGATTAGCAGCAATACATAATGTCCTGGTTCTGGGTGGGGTGATGGAATACGTTTGTTGAATATTTAGGAATCGATCAGATCGATGGTATAATTTTTTGCTAGATACATATTTATGTCTGTCTCAGCATTTGAAGTGAATAATCCTTACCATGCTACCATGGAAAAACGTAGGAATCCTCAGGTTTGGATTAAACACAGTTCAGTCTTTTCAGGGAGTTGAGTTTAGAACCAGTAGGCAAATGCATTTCTCATGAATATAGTTTGGTTGTGGAAATCAATAATTGTATAAAACTGCTTTTTTACATTTCATTTGAAAAGATCTATAATCGAAAAATTGACAACGATGCTGTTGCATACATTAAGGGACAAATATTATAAACAAAGTTAAATAGTTTTTAGCTTCAAAAACAAATGAAATTTTACTTTTTTTACTTTTTTTTCAATTATAGTCGTTTTAACATCTTTATGTCATTCGCGACTTATATCAACGATGCAGTTGGCGGACAGCCATTAAAAAACTTATCCGATACAACTGTGATCAATGTTTACTCTTGGGCTCGAACTCACGGACATCGGCTCAGGAAACAACTGACTTGCCAACTGAGCTATATTACAAGCTCTAAATGAAATTTTACCTTTATACCAAGACCCTCTCTTATTTTTTTTTCTTTTACTATTTTCTTCAAACTTTTCAACATGGGTTCCTAGCCATTTGTCCCATACAAGCTTACTCTTTGATAATTTCCTTTTTTTTATAAAAAAAAAATTGATCACAGAATGATTAAAAAACACTTTAACTATCAATGTATAAAGGAAAATTGTTTAATTTCACATAAAAAAAATCCGTATGCTTTTAAATAATTTTGTTTCATCAGGAAAGATGACTGTTGTCGAGCCTTTAAAAATAGATACCGTAAACTGGGGGTACTTTGATCACCGGGGTAACTTTGATCAACATGAAATTTTTGCAGATAATCATCATTAACTAAGCAAAAAGTTAAAATATCTGAAAACTGTTTACTACGTTTGAAAGCCTATAAATTTAGTTACGAATAAGCTAAATTTGGTTTTTGTTAGAAGATTTTTGATATTCCTAATAATGTAATTTAAAAAACTTAAAATATCTGGTTTTTGGAAGGCTCACAAACAAACATCTCTCCTGATCAAATTCAAGCATTTAGGAGCAAATGGGTTGTTTAATGTGAAAGTTCAACTTTTTTCTTTGTTTAGGTTTAGTTTAAGTGTTATTTTTAAGGTCATTTGGTGATAATGTTTTTATATTGAAAAAAAAAACGGAATATTTCCATGAGAAACCCCGTATAGTAAAAATGGTAAAACTCTATCAAATGGTTCAATTTGAAGAAAAAAAAAATACATGGGAACAGTGCGAGGACCTAGGGAATTGCATGAAGGTAAAATTTTATTTGTTTTTTAGGCCAAAAAAATTGAGAAATGTTTATAATTTTTACCCCTAGATGTATGCAGCAACATGGTTCATCTTTTGACTATAAATGTTTTTGAAAAAAAAACCTTGAAAAACTCAGATTAGTTATAACAGAAATTACTGTTATTAATGCTTATGTTTTGTGTGCTTATTGGCACCATAATAAAAATTTTGAAGATGTTGCGGTACTTAAAAACCACAGTGATCAAAGTCACCCCGAAACTCGAAATCTAGTTTTGTAACAAACATTCAATTATTTCCACCAATGTCTTTTGAATTTACTACAATCAATGATCATGTTTGATACTGCTCACCTCAGTAAGGGTTTTAAAAATTTAAGATATTACGAAAAAGCAACCCCTACCAAAATATTCAAAAATTAATGAAAAAAGTGATCAAAGTTCCCCCAGTTTACGGTACTTTTAGATTTTGAAATTACATTTTTAATAACAGTAAACATTTCCAAAAACAAACCAAATTTTTCTTGTTTAAAACTCAATATAAAGGCTTTTAAACGAAGAATACAGTTTTCAGATAATTAAATTAACGACTGAGTTATTCATGATTATGAGGAAAAACTGCATGTGGATCAAAGTATTCAATTTATATATAAGAATATGTATAGGTAGAAGATGTATAGGTAGATGTTAAACTAATCTGAAAGAATGAAGTTTGACAAGAATTCTGTGTTGTGTGTTTTAAGAATCTATTAATGCCTCAATCCGTCAAATTACATCAATCTTTAGATACACTCTTCAAAAAATCTCAATTATGTATTACTGAAACATGGTTTACGGTTGATTTATTGAATAGGACGGTTTCACACTACTTTTTCAAATTTGTTGTGGTCATCACCTTGGAAAAAATGCTGTAAGTACAACATGTAGCTGCTATCTTCAGCTTACTTGAACTCTGAGTTGACAACAATTTATGGTGTTTTTTTCTAAATCGTATTGGTCCAATTAACCTCAAAAACTCTCAGTATAAAAACGGGCAACTGGCCGACACACTTGGTCGTTTTTGAAGCTGTTTTTCGATAATTAAAATGTGTTAGTAAAATAACTAGCATTTTATCAAGAACACTATCAGCGCAAATAGGACTATGATCGGTGCATGCTATTTTTGTTAAACTCAAAGTGACGATGTTTTGGTTCAAAACAGCACTTCAGTGGTAGCCCTTAATTTTGAGTTCGCAGTTCGAACTCCATTTTGAACCATTGCAAAGAGGAAAAAGTTAACTCGACTTTAAGTTCATAGAATCGTATTATGTGCTCAACTTCGGTCAAACTAAGTTTTGAGTACGAAAAAGGGATCGTGTAGATTAGTCATGTAAATCAGACAAGTACTTCAAGTTGAAGAACCGTGTCATAACAGAATGTCCAAAGCAGGCGAGAGCAGCTTTTTCTAGCGGTGATGAGTGGAACATCGTGTTGCACTACTTACTTACTTAATGTTACCGCGCTGTAGTTCCTCATTTGAGATCCAGCTGCCGGGCCATTAAGCGCGAATGATATTCCGCAGGCAGCGATTCCCAAAAACTTGCAGTTTTCGCGTCGTCACTTCATATGTGCACCAAGTTTCGAACCCGTAGAGCAGTGCGGATTTGACGTTTAAGCTGAAGATTCGGATTATCGTTCATAGAGATATTTGACGTGAGCGCAAGTTGTTCCGAAGACTCGCAAACGCAAATCGGGTTTTTCTGATCCAGGTTTCGATGTCTTTCTTGGTACCACCAAGCGTAATCTGGTCACAAATCGAATTTCACGCTAGACTCAAATTTAGCAGCGAATTGAGTGAGGTTGACAACGAGGTGGGGTTGACACGACGACCTCAAACAAGTACGACGTATTAAGCGTGTATTACGTGAATTTAAAGAGCGAAGTGAGGACCGGTAGTACAGGTAGCACTTAAGAAGCCACCGGGTCAAATTCGCAAGAGTAACAATGCGATTTTCGTTAAGGCGGGGAGCAAGTAGTACGCAGATGTATTGTGACCAATAAGAAGAGATTCCAAACTAGCTGACCTAGGCGAAAATGTCCAGGAAGTTAGTCGGAGCCGTTCAGGTGATATGATGCTCGTGCTACGTAAGGGAGCATCGTTCAATTCTGGGGAATCAGGTTGAGGTTCACTAAATTATAAAGCTGGTGATCATTAAGGTCATTTACCTCGAAGAAGAGCTGCGTGAAGCGTTACTCTTGCAATGTAGGATCGCTAGGGATGAGGCCACTGTGATGGTCATTCGATTGATAACGCGACGACACAACTTCGACTTTACAATCCGACTATTTTATTAACCGCTAATTTTCTTTTAATATACCTTAATTAAAATAAACTTCTGTTCATTTAGAATGGACGAAGTTAACTTCTTTGTTTAGGCACCGGAACACTATTCGGACACAATTTAGAACGCGGCAGTTAACTTAAACTCAACTGAGAAAACTTTATTTTCGTTCTTGATAGGCGATTTATTGAGTGGTGTGTATACATCGACTGATTGGTTTGAACTGTGTTCCTACTACCTAGCTAACAGCTGCAAATCAAGTATAAAAAACCTTCCTATTTATTCTACACTTGTAAAGCAATTCTTGGTAGTGGTAAATTATACGAAGAGGAAATTAGCATAACTTTTACAGTGCTGTTACTCTGAGTGTATTTTCTCTATGTACTGAACAGAGCTCATTTCTCCCGAAAGCTCTTTTAGGTCTGTTTCGGGTGGGTCTAAATTCCCGTCAGTTAGTGTCAGCTCTTTCTCTTACTACCACAACTGAACGTTGAGTTTACACGCAAACATTCTCGCTTTCTTAATTTAAAAATATAAATCAATTCAGCAGCACCTGTATGGGTAAACAAATTAACCATCGGCCTTGTTGACAAGAAATTCTTCCGAGCACCAGAGCCACTTGAATTCTTGCTAACAAGGTTTAAGAAACAATAAGAAAGTGTTAATGAGCAGCTGTATTTTCATTCTTGGCACCTGGGCGACTAACCTATTTTTGGATACAGTGCCGTTTCATCTCAATTCGGCTTACAGTTGCCCACACAACCCGCAGTGAGCGCATCCAATAAAGTGCTCCAAGTCGGACAGATCATAGTGGGATGGTCGATGTGTCAGATTACCTCCTTCTTAAAACGAACCTGGTGCTACCGGTGAATGGAGTCTGGCCATAGGGTCTTCGAGTGTCGTGGTGTCGACAGAAGAGACAAGTGTAGACGGTGTGGCGCGTCTGGTCAAGTCTCTGCCAATTGCAAGAAGTGTTTAATAAGTACAGGTGTGTGCGCAAACAATCACGTCGCAGGTGGCGATGGGTTCCCGGCCTTCCGGAAGATCAAGGCGCAACTATCGCGAACGTCTTAGTCGTGTAGTTTGTGTAGAAGGTGCATGGTAATCGCGAACCGGTGTAAAATGTTCCATTGTAGGCATCTACAAAGATAAGGCAACACCTTTTGCGTAGTGAATCTCGGGGGTACGTCGCGTGCGTTGTAGAATAACTCCACCGGCGGCGGGGAGTACCGTTTCCTACGAGTGAAGTGATAAGACAGTGATAAGACAAAACCCTCTTCGCGGTGTACGGTGTTTCTCGACGAGTTAATGCGACGTTTTTGTCGTGAATCATCCGAGTAGTTGCGTTAAGTCCCGAACGTGTGCTATGTCAGCGCATGTCCAGGATAAGCTGCTCTCGATTCGGCTCACGACGGGCAAATAGAGCGAATCTCAAGACAAAACGAGGAGAAGTCGGACCTTGAGTTGTTTGAGGAAAGGTCAGGCCTTGAGCCGTAGAGATGCGAGATCGATGCTATTGGAGTGGATTTGAGTATTTCCTTGGAGCGCACTAACGCGAATAGACCTCCCACTTTTAAAGGATAGTGCTAAACAGTTTGAAGTGGGAATCAAGGTCAGTGACCTTAGGTGGGCTTTATGGCGTAGGGGGTACAATGTTAATTGTAATATTGTATCATGAGTCTACCAATGGCACCCATGGACTAATAATAGCAATAAATGTAATTTACCAGTTACCACCTAGGGTAACAACTAATGAAAAATAGGAAATGAGTGAATTTACGTCTTGATTAAGAAAATTAAATTTGTAGAGCATTTAAATGCATGTACCGTAGAGTGAAATTCAAAAATGTGGAATTTGCAGTTTCGCTAGAACATACGTATCGTTCGTACGTTCCTCGAACCGAAAGAGCCGTGGTGCGTGGGTGATTCAAAAAAGAACCACGGTTCGAAAAAGAGCCACGGTTCGAAAAAGAGCCACAGTTTGAAAGAGTCGCGACACCCCGCTCAACTCTATTTAACACGTTCGTCGCCACGCTTATTTTGGTAGTTTTACTATTCGAGCCCGGAGAAATTCTCGGAGCGATAAAGTAAAGAAGAGAACTCCTCCATTCCGGTTCCTTTTCGAGCCGTGCCGTGGCTCTTTTGGTTCTAGAGAACGAACGAACTGTTGTTCTCGGCTCTTCAGTTCATGTTGCTTGTTTAGTGATGGGAGAGCACCCAAGAGCTTCTTATTTAAACCTTCTCTTATGAAAAGATCGAACGAACCGTGGATCACTCGACCCGCGGTTCTTTTGTATTGAAAGAACGGAAGGCTCTCCACTCTCCGCCACGGCTTATTTTTGAACCGCGGTTCTTTTTTTAAGAGCCATGGTTCATTTTTTACGAAGAATCGGCTCTTGAGGCCTCGTTCATCACTATTTGATATTGAAATTAGTGAAATTTGCTTTCTTTTCATTTATCTTTGAGCAATCTTATAAATAACCAAGTTTTAAGACGTTGAAGATAATGCATTTCGATTCATGATGAGTTGAGTTAATATTAAGTGGGATTCTTTTTTAAATTCTATGCACAAATTTATAAACTATGAAACAGATTGTAGCTGAAACTTCTCGAAGCCTCATTGCTCTTACAGTGATATAAGCGCAGTTCCAATCTGTAAACAGATCCATCGAAATCCAATTCGACTACTGCCAAGCACAATTGTTTGTCTACTATCAGATTTTCAGGTGCAGTCGTTTTGAATCCCTATTCGAGATACATATTGCTCGATAGGTTGATGTTCGACAACTACTGTAGCTGGTTTGACGTTTGTTCAAGACCCAGTTCCGCCAGTAGTCGTTAAACATGCTGAGAAATGACTTCCACCCCGGAGCAATTATAGCTAGTTCAGCAGTCAGCCAGACTTGCGAAAAAGTTCTCCCCTCTCGGTACTTACTCGGAATGCCAGCTATCTTGGCATCTATCTACTCATAAAGTCACAGTGTGCATTTTCCTCGCTCCCCAGTCACAAATCACAACGTTCCAATTGACCTACTGACCAACGCATTGGGCAGAGTGAGTGAGTGGCCGATCTTACACCGGAAAGTGTCTCGAGGAAGGGGGCCAGAACGCCCCGGTCAGAAGAAATCCAACCTGTCCAATCGATCATTGACACCACGACGACGACGACAGACGGCAGCTCTGAACTTACTTTGCACATTCGGATTCCGAATATTGTCTCATACTTACGTTAACCTACGGCTAGACAGCCGGTGAATATCATGAAGTGGTTGAACTTGCTAAAGCTATTAGTTATTCAGCAGCTACATAGGTTTCTTTTTAATAGCACCCTGTCGGCATCTTTCAATCTCCACCAGCATGATATTCTAACCGACTCGAAATGTATTGGATTTGGTTTGAGATTTTTTTCTCTTCTTGCTCTCCTTATTTCACGCTTCGAGCTTCAATTTGATGATGGTTAGGTGTGAAAAGAATTGATTCAATTATAAATGCCTCCGGCGCGTTATCAAGGAAGATATTCGTTCCGTATCGGTATGATTGACCCAAGGTAAATCTTGAACGTTTTTTTTAAAGTATTATATTGTACCAAAAACTTTAACGTATATTTTCCAATAGCAATGAAAAAAGAAGACAGAAAGTTGACAAAACGGTCAATCAACTTGGTGATTGAATACCGCCCTAGGGAATTTGACCAATTATTCATGCTGCAGCACAATCATCTTATGCTTCCAGCGAAGTACTGCAAACCCGGCTACTGCGATCAGTAGAAGGAAGCAATCACAAAACGACAGACATCATTCGAGACATTTCGCCCGCCTTCGTTGCAATCTTCCTGTCAAGTTATACTCAAACCCATGACTTAGCAAATCGGTTCCCACCTTCAAGCTAGAGCACACCAGGTGACACGTGCTATTCTAATAATAGCGATTAGCGTCGATTGTTTTTAAACTTTAAAGGTTCAACTCCCGCTAAGTGTTAAGTGAATGATTAAAAGGTAACAAGTACAACATTATGAACGTGTTGATCAAAGTGTGCGGTCAGCAGAACAATCGCTCGTAACAAATCAGCCGCCAAGAGTGCAGAGTTGAGCCGCAAATTGAAGACCCCCTACGATTAAGCCATTAGCCACAGAAAACCATATCCGAAGATACGGATCAATCAATTCGATCACGGAGCTGGCTGACTTTGAATTGGTCAGCTGCCAGTGCAGTGTTGTGCCATGTTGTGAATCGAAGGAAGGAAGCATGGAAGGAATCCTAGAGAGGAACTAACTATGCCACAAGCAGAAAAGATGTTTACCAGTTAGTTAGCCGGTTGGCAAAGCAAAGTTGGCTGTGATTGCCATCGCGCGTTCTAAGCAAACCGGACCTCTTCGCTTGCCACCTCCTGCTCTGCCTGTTTGGTCCTTTTTCCACCGCCTACTCCTACCGATTGCTGGCGATGGCTATGCGCTCGATTAGCTCAAGGTAAATGCAATGAATGAAATATGTTATTTGCTAACGAGTTAATCGTCTATACACACATTGCTTAGATAAATACCAATCGCACGTATTAGCATTAGTTTAGCTCTCGTGCTAGCTGTGCTGGGTGGGATTTGGAAGAATTTTCCCATGAAGATAAAACAATTCAGTTTGGAATCAACAGTTTTGAAAGTCCTTTATGACTTTTTTTTTTCATATTTCTCTACATGTATGGTATACAGCTAGGTTTGGATTTGACAACGCTGGAACAAAATTCTATCATGAATATTTCATCATGTAATTAGAAAATTTCAAAACCCGATTTCATACACTTGACAGTGGATTGTAGCCTTTCTTACAGACAACAAATTAAATAATTTGACACAAAATAATAAAAAAATGATAGCTTGGGATTTCAAAATTCTGATTCAAAAAATTATGACTAAAGAATTTCAAACCCAGTAAATTTAAAAGATAAAAAATGAAAACTTTTTTATAAAGGATAACATTATTTATAAAAAAAATCATATACATTACATCATTTGCAACTAATTGTCGGTTTTTAAATGGCTGGATCCTGGAATATCATGGTGATCCCGTTTCCATTAAAAATAATTTATCAGTATAAACTTAAAGTACTCTTCTTGAAGTCTCAGCATATGGTCAGTTCAAAATAAGCCAAATATAAAATAAAAGAAAACAATTTAAAAAAAACATGCACAACCATGTGTTTTCTTATTGTTTTCATTTTTTGACATTATTGTAATATTTTTTTTCTCATTTTGTCAATTTTATCATATATTCATTTTTGTCGTTTCTTTCATTTTTTGTAAATAACGCATTTTTTGTCAAATTTGTCATTTATGGCAATTTTGTTGATTTTGTCGGTTTTGCCAATTATACCAAATTTTTCAATTTTGTCAAATTGATCAATTTTTATAATTTTGTTAATTTTGTTGAAATAGTTTAATTTGTATGAAAATTCAGTAAAACAAAAAAATATGTTTTTGAAATCTTTGAATTTTTCGGCAATAAAGTCATTTTTGAATGTTTAATTTTTTTTTTAATTTTTGTCATTTTTACAAGTTTTGTGAAATTTACAAACATTGTTCATTGAAATTTATGCTTGTTTCCTTATATTTTTGAATTTTGTAATTATTTTTAATTTGAAATATTTGTGATTTTTGTAATTACTGTAACTTTTGTAATTTTTGTAATT
Source organism: Uranotaenia lowii (assembly GCF_029784155.1). NCBI lineage: Eukaryota > Metazoa > Arthropoda > Insecta > Diptera > Culicidae > Uranotaenia > Uranotaenia lowii. The sequence continues at coordinate 71,551 of NW_026598334.1, read as the reverse complement.
TTTGTCATTTTTGTAATTTTTGTAATTTTTGTAATTTTTGTCATTTTTGTAATTTTTGTCATTTTTGTCATTTTTGTCATTTTTGTCATTTTTGTCATTTTTGTAATTTTTGTAATTTTTGTAATTTTTGTAATTTTTGTAATTTTTGTAATTTTTGTAATTTTTGTAAATTTTGTAATTTTTAAAATTTTTGTAATTTTTGAAATTTTTGTAATTTTTGTCATTTTTGTAATTTTTGTAATTTTTGTCATTTTTGTAATTTTTGTTATTTTTGTCATTTTTGTAATTTTTGTCATTTTTGTAATTTTTGTAATTTTTGTAATTTTTGTAATTTTTGTAATTTTTGTAATTTTTGTAATTTTTGTAATTTTTGTAATTTTTGTAATTTTTGTAATTTTTGTAATTTTTGTAATTTTTGTAATTTTTGTAATTTTTGTAATTTTTGTAATTTTTGTAATTTTTGTAATTTTTGTAATTTTTGTAATTTTTGTAATTTTTGTAATTTTTGTAATTTTTGTAATTTTTGTAATTTTTGTAATTTTTGTAATTTTTGTAATTTTTGTAATTTTTGTAATTTTTGTAATTTTTGTAATTTTTGTAATTTTTGTAATTTTTGTAATTTTTGTAATTTTTGTAATTTTTGTCAATTTGTCATTTTTGTAATTTTTGAAATTTCTGTTATTTTTGCAATTTTTGTAATTTTTGTAATTTTTGTAATTTTTGTAATTTTTGTAATTTGTGTAATTTTTATAATTTTTGTAATTTTTGTATTTTTTGTAATTTTTGTAATTTTTGTAATTTTTGTCATTTTTGTAATTTTTGTAATTTTTGTGATTTTTGTAATTTTTGTAATTTTTGTAATTTTTGTAATTTTTGTAATTTTTGTAATTTTTGTTATTTTTGTAATTTTTGTTATTTTTGTAATTTTTGTAATTTTTGTAATTTTTGTCATTTTTGTAATTTTTGTCATTTTTGTCATTTTTGTAATTTTTGTAATTTTTGTAATTTTTGTAATTTTTGTAATTTTTGTAATTTTTGTAATTTTTGTAATTTTTGTAATTTTTGTAATTTTTGTAATTTTTGTAATTTTTGTAATTTTTGTAATTTTTGTAATTTTTGTAATTTTTGTAATTTTTGTAATTTTTGTAATTTTTGTAATTTTTGTAATTTTTGTAATTTTTGTCATTTTTGTCATTTTTGTCATTTTTGTCATTTTTGTCATTTTTGTCATTTTTGTCATTTTTGTCATTTTTGTCATTTTTGTCATTTTTGTCATTTTTGTCATTTTTGTCATTTTTGTCATTTTTGTCATTTTTGTCATTTTTGTCATTTTTGTCATTTTTGTAATTTTTGTTATTTTTGTAATTTTTGTAATTTTTGTCATTTTTGTCATTTTTGTAATATTTGTAATTTTTGATATTTTTGATATTTTTGTCATTTTTGTCATTTTTGTCATTTTTGTCATTTTTGTCATTTTTGTCATTTTTGTCATTTTTGTCATTTTTGTCATTTTTGTCATTTTTGTCATTTTTGTCATTTTTGTCATTTTTGTCATTTTTGTCATTTTTGTCATTTTTGTCATTTTTGTCATTTTTGTCATTTTTGTCATTTTTGTCATTTTTGTCATTTTTGTCATTTTTGTCATTTTTGTCATTTTTGTCATTTTTGTCATTTTTGTCATTTTTGTCATTTTTGTCATTTTTGTCATTTTTGTCATTTTTGTCATTTTTGACATTTTTGTCATTTTTGTCATTTTTGTCATTTTTGTCATTTTTGTCATTTTTGTCATTTTTGTCATTTTTGTCATTTTTGTCATTTTTGTCATTTTTGTCATTTTTGTCATTTTTGTCATTTTTGTCATTTTTGTCATTTTTGTCATTTTTGTCATTTTTGTCATTTTTGTCATTTTTGTCATTTTTGTCATTTTTGTCATTTTTGTCATTTTTGTCATTTTTGTCATTTTTGTCATTTTTGTCATTTTTGTCATTTTTGTCATTTTTGTCATTTTTGTCATTTTTGTCATTTTTGTCATTTTTGTCATTTTTGTCATTTTTGTCATTTTTGTCATTTTTGTCATTTTTGTCATTTTTGTCATTTTTGTCATTTTTGTCATTTTTGTCATTTTTGTCATTTTTGTCATTTTTGTCATTTTTGTCATTTTTGTCATATTTGTCATTTTTGTCATTTTTGTCATTTTTGTCATTTTTGTCATTTTTGTCATTTTTGTCATTTTTGTCATTTTTGTCATTTTTGTCATTTTTGTCATTTTTGTCATTTTTGTCATTTTTGTCATTTTTGTCATTTTTGTCATTTTTGTCATTTTTGTCATTTTTGTCATTTTTGTCATTTTTGTCATTTTTGTCATTTTTGTCATTTTTGTCATTTTTGTCATTTTTGTCATTTTTGTCATTTTTGTCATTTTTGTCATTTTTGTCATTTTTGTCATTTTTGTCATTTTTGTCATTTTTGTCATTTTTGTCATTTTTGTCATTTTTGTCATTTTTGTCATTTTTGTCATTTTTGTCATTTTTGTCATTTTTGTCATTTTTGTCATTTTTGTCATTTTTGTCATTTTTGTCATTTTTGTCATTTTTGTCATTTTTGTCATTTTTGTCATTTTTGTCATTTTTGTCATTTTTGTCATTTTTGTCATTTTTGTCATTTTTGTCATTTTTGTCATTTTTGTCATTTTTGTCATTTTTGTCATTTTTGTCATTTTTGTCATTTTTGTCATTTTTGTCATTTTTGTCATTTTTGTCATTTTTGTCATTTTTGTCATTTTTGTCATTTTTGTCATTTTTGTCATTTTTGTCATTTTTGTCATTTTTGTCATTTTTGTCATTTTTGTCATTTTTGTCATTTTTGTCATTTTTGTCATTTTTGTCATTTTTGTCATTTTTGTCATTTTTGTCATTTTTGTCATTTTTGTCATTTTTGTCATTTTTGTCATTTTTGTCATTTTTGTCATTTTTGTCATTTTTGTCATTTTTGTTATTTTTGTCATTTTTGTCATTTTTGTCATTTTTGTCATTTTTGTCATTTTTGTCATTTTTGTCATTTTTGTCATTTTTGTCATTTTTGTCATTTTTGTCATTTTTGTCATTTTTGTCATTTTTGTCATTTTTGTCATTTTTGTCATTTTTGTCATTTTTGTCATTTTTGTCATTTTTGTCATTTTTGTCATTTTTGTCATTTTTGTCATTTTTGTCATTTTTGTCATTTTTGTCATTTTTGTCATTTTTGTCATTTTTGTCATTTTTGTCATTTTTGTCATTTTTGTCATTTTTGTCATTTTTGTCATTTTTGTCATTTTTGTCATTTTTGTCGTTTTTGTCATTTTTGTCATTTTTGTCATTTTTGTCATTTTTGTCATTTTTGTCATTTTTGTCATTTTTGTCATTTTTGTCATTTTTGTCATTTTTGTCATTTTTGTCATTTTTGTCATTTTTGTCATTTTTGTCATTTTTGTCATTTTTGTCATTTTTGTCATTTTTGTCATTTTTGTCATTTTTGTCATTTTTGTCATTTTTGTCATTTTTGTCATTTTTGTCATTTTTGTCATTTTTGTCATTTTTGTCATTTTTGTCATTTTTGTCATTTTTGTCATTTTTGTCATTTTTGTCATTTTTGTCATTTTTGTCATTTTTGTCATTTTTATCAATTTTTTTTATATTTCGATTTCTAACAATTTTGTAAGCTGACTGAATATGTTAATGCTCTCAAACATAAAATCTAATAAAATCTAATAAAAATTTTTTTACCAACATTTTTTTTTGATTTGCTGGAAAGCGATTCGAAAGTTCGGTTATAAACATGAATTTCCAAAATATTTTTGAAAAATACCTGGAAATTTGGACGCAGAATTTATTTAGATTACCCTGATCCTAGTGAACGATTTCCACTATTTCGAAAGACAAAATTGTTGAGGTGATTTTTTTTAAAGTTGTTTGATGCTCTGATAACTGCGGAGGTCGCGCCAATTAGCAATTCGTTAGTGGCACGATTAGCTAATCCAATAGCGATACGTATGAGTACTTAAAGTAGGTTCTCATTGCTTCTAAGTAGACTTTCAAACATCGTTCCGTAAGTATGAAGATAGCGTGTCAGTTCCAACCGGACACGCAAATTGACCGGTGCACAAAAATTCGAAATTTTCCAATGCAGGCGCTTACTAATGCGAAGAACTTCCGCAGCAGTTCTGAACCAAAGGAAATCATCGCACTTAAGTGCTGTTGAGATGTTGATATGTTTGGTTCTGTGTCTGCGGCAGAATGACTCAGATGCAGGTTTTTCCGATTCGCTAAGAGACCTACAATTTAAAGTTGGTTTGAAGGTTTTCATGTGGATGCCTACAATCGGTTCGTCATCACATAAACTTCTATCGGAGTGGACTCGATTCGAGTCAACCGAGGAAGAAAATATATTGAAAAAACGAGCCCCCATTATTCAATTGCTTTCAAGATTTGTGCGTTAGGCCTACCCAGCAAGTCAGATGGAGTTGAGATCATTACTGGACACTTTGTAGACTCGACTGTAGACGGTTATTGAAAGCGCGGCCCATCTCTAATGTTGGCTGATGCCAATCGAAATGCGAGTCATCAATGAACTGTTTTCAAGTTTGCCATAATTACATGGCAGATCGACTACTGTTCATGGCTCTGCTACATGTGGAGGTTCAGGGACGTTGCAGTATTTAAGTGGATTGAGTTGTTGAGACTGGGCGGAAGTCGCTTTTAACTTGATAGGAAAATTGAAAACAGTCATTATCTGGAATAGAAATTCGAAGACGACTGTCTATTTGTAAATTGTTTATTCAATGAAGGAAACTTTTGAAAAAGTTTATTTTTTAAATAAAAATTATCCAAAGGAAATTAATCAATACTACTTAGAAATTCCTACCAGAAGTTACTCGGCTGCCCAAAAACGGCAAGCTGCTCAGCTAAACTAGTTGCTGCAAATGCCCAAATCGTAAGAAGCGCATAGCTGACTCAACACTCAACCAAACCCTACGGAAAGTTGCAACATCGATCAAACAGTTTAGTGTTTTTTGTCGTGCGATGGTGTCTTGTTTTCACATATTTGTTCACAGCCCGCGAGGGCTCGTGGCTGCTGTAAAAAGCATGATAGGTACCTCCGAGACGATTAATAGCTAGAAGTATTTACCCACTTGCTTCGGCACCTGGCGAGGCACTCCGCAAAGAAAAACTTTTGCTAATGACATTATGATTCTAAGGTAGCAATTTATGATAGCCACTTCCGCAGATGATCAGCAATTAATTGCATTCCGCTCAGTGATGATTCAAGATTGAAGGCATTTGTCACGTGTTTTAGGGGGTGGCTGAATAAAGAACTGCACTTTTAAGAAGATAAACTTTAAACTGTTTAATATACAAGACTTCTATACTTACTTCATACTTACTATATGTACATTTTTGCCTCTCAGTAATTTTCCATTATTTTCCAACTTTACTGAAACCAGGCTCCCATCCCCAAAACTGTCAAAAACTGAATCTCAGTTTGAAAACTCTAAGGTGACCCTCGAAAACTTTGAAATTCATGAACAACTTTCAATGCATAAAGGAAAAAAATCAAAAATAAATCATCATTATTTCTGGAAACGCTCTAGAAACAAACTTATTTTTGTTCCTCAAAGGGTTTTGAGTGAAAGACAACTTTGCTGAAAACTGCAAAACGTTTTGACGCACGTAAAAGAGGAAAGAAAAAAAATTAGCTTTATTTTCACCCATCCGTTTATTACAATACAATCTTAATAGAAATGTACAGTAGAGTGTAAAAGCGTAGTCACAGTTGCGAGGAAATTGAGTTAACCATTACGAACATTCATTGTACTATTGATTTATTTTATCAAAAACTTCAATGCGAATACTTTGATACTAAGCAGGTTTAAATGGCGCAGCTCGAGGCGTAGAGGATAGCCTTCAAGTCTTCTAAGCTAGTGGGTATGAGATCGAATCCCGGTCACGGCTTACATAGTACTCTTTCTGTGGGTTGGTGGTTTTAGCATTAGTAAGATGCTAGCCATCATATCTTCGAAAGTTGTACGCTTAGAGTTAAGAAAATGGAATCTCTTCGAGGAACCATCAAGTTCCATGGAGATCCTGTATGTGTTTGTGTTCGTTAATCACCCTCAGCATTAATAATAGCTTGACATCTTCGCGGCATACTTTAGAAAATATTTTGCGTATATTCATTTGAAAACAACCTCCAAATTTTGTGAATTCGGTGGACAAGCTACTATCAAAATACACAGGTGCCAAAATTGAGCAATTTTCTTGAAAAACTTTCTCTTTAAAAAAAATTTGAAAGACAAATAAAAAAAAAACGCAGAATAGAATTGTTGAACAAAGTAACTTTCACATTAGACACACCCAAAATTCAGCCTCTGTGCCAATGGCGTGTAGTCAATTACATAGCATCATTGGTACAAGAAGATAACGCGACCGGTGCTGATTCGATTTGCTCCCACCGGCATTAATCTCCCAAGTTAACCGAATTGCGTATGTCTGAAAGAAACAAAATAAAAACGAATTCACGTCCCTCCCTATCGCATCACAAGACGAAGAAGGATGGAAACAAATACCGGCCAACACCAGGCAGCCAGCCAACCGAGCACTGTGCGTGTGAATGTAGCAAAAGCAACAACAAAAACATTCTTCTAATTCAATCCCTTCAATCTACCGGCAAACAACCACGGCCAAGCTGTGAGTGTGTATGCAGTAAAAGCAACAAAAACAACATTGCTTCAATTCAATCTGTCGGCAAACAACACGGCTAAGCTGTGCGTGTGTATGTAGCAAAAGCAACAACAAAAACATTCCTTTAATTCACCGGCAAACAACCAGCGGCCAAGCTGCCCGGCTTTAGCAGCTGTGTATATGTAGCGTGTGTATGTAATATCAGGCAGTAAGCAAAGCACAGTTCTCATTCAATGGGTTTCCCTTTGCCTTCACTCCCGTTCCCTTTCCCGTCACCATCGCAAGACAAAGGACTATACCTTGAAAGGCGGCCAAACGCCGGGAAGCCACCGTTGTGCGATTTTTTGTGATTGTTCGGTGGCAGAAACCCTATGACAAATATCCCTCGTCCTGCATGAAGCTCAAATAGTACACTGGTTAGGATGTCGGACTTGCAAGATGATACAGCTGATGATCTGAGTTCGACTCTCCCTACGGGCACTGTAGTTTATATTTTTGTTTTCTTGTTTCTGGGATGAATTATCCAATAGGAACGAAATCCCATACATTTTTTTCTTGTTTCGCTTCAATGTAGTGGTCATGCATCATTTTAGTTGGGAGCCGAGTCCTTATGCCAGTTACGGTTTTTCAAACATATCATCTTCGGCACAGTGCACATTTCAGCGCATTATCGGCACAGAGATTTGCTAAATAGGCATTGGATTTTTGCAACCTCTTCTATGGGTGCATGTACCGAATAGGGGTATTCGGCGAACAACCGAAGCGATTACTTATCACAATTTCTTTCTATTGCTTCCATCTTAATGCTCCTCATGTTCTTGAGTCGATTTTTTTTTTCAAACAAATGATATAATCAGATTATGTATTTTGTTTCAAAAAGGGGTCTCTCTGATTTGAAAAAAATGTCACCAATTACTGTGTAAACACATCACATGCCTTGTCGCTTCTAGGGCCTTTATCACCAAATATAGTGGGTTCCTGTAAAAACTGAGACAAAACACTTCAAACAGGTGCCAAGCAATTTTAAATTGCTTATTTGATATTGAATCAGATGAAAGTCGATTATGAGCAACACCTCTTCAAAATAGAACGATGATCTTGAACTTTAAGCATACCATACTTTAACCCACACGGTTGGGCAATTTAGGACATTTTTTTTTTTATTAAAAGGGCAAATCTGAATAAAATCAAGGTCAAAAACATACAAGAGGAAAGTGAAAGAGAGTAACTTGAATTTTGAAGTTTTCATAGAATCACAGCAGCAGTACTAAAGTCGTATCTAAGTATTAAACAAAAATTTATGTTCATTTTAAAATTGTTTAAAAACAGTTTTTGAACACAAAATATTTTTAATTTGATTCGGCATATAATTTGACTTATTTCGAATCCTTTTTTGGATTTATGAGCAAGCCTAAATATTTCAAGAAAATCTGGAATAAACGATCATCAAAGTATAAAGCGATATTTGTCAGCATTCTCCTGTACGATCCACAGTAAAAAAACACCTAAGATGTTCCACTGAAACCGTAAGTTTTCGATAATTATGTAGCTTTCCAACATTTTTTTTGGATATTTTAAAAATCATCCAAAACCATTTGAAAAATTTTACAAGACTGTGATTATAAAAATTTAAAAAATAAATATTCGGACTGTTCGGCCGAATACTTGGCTCAACTATTCGATGAGCCGAATATTCGGCCTAACGGTTTCGGGCAGTATTCGGCGCCGAATATTCGGCCAACTGAATTTTCGGTACATCTTTAGTTCACATGCTTTGCATGCATTCAAATGAATATTTTTTTCAACGAACTTTAATTATACACTCAGAGGAAATCTTATTATAAATTTCATAAGATACATCTTATGAACCACTTTTTTGCGTCCAAACTAATTTTTCATAAGAGACTTATGAAATTCTTTCAATTTTCATACGATGTTCTTATGAAAAATAGAAGAAACGGTATTGTGAAAAAATGATGAACACATTCATTCATAGCATCAGTTTTTTTTCATCATCTACGAAGCAATCGCCAGTTCATAGTTATTATAGTTTTCCTTCAATGTTAAATGTTATTGTTATCTCCGGAATGGTAAGTTCGATTTGATGTTTTTGGTGTGAACGTTGAATATATTAGTAAACCAAAATACATTATTTGTTTACTTTTCAGCAAGCTGATCGGCAAAAAACGAAAGGTCGAAGATTAAGATGCGGCAAAAAAAAACTTTGATGGAGCCGTCTGTTGATGCGCTGCTGATGGTGACCATGAAGGATTTAATTTTAAACAAATTTGGCAAACAATAAAGTGAATGTTTTCAGCATGAAATATCGAGAATTTTTCTTATTAGAAAGTGATTTACTGTTTCCATAAGAATCTCTTATGAAAAGCAACAACCTCTCAATGAAGTAGGCGTTCATCTTAGAATTCATTCGCGTCATAAGACAATCTTATGAATTTCATTAATTTTTCTTATGGCGCCACTTCATAAGAGAATCTTATGGCATACATAATAGTATTTTTCTGAGTGTAGTGGGGACTTCAACCTCAACCTCAACTCAAACCAACTCTTTTCAAATTTTCCAGTATCTCGATTTGACAAGTGTATTGGAAAAGCCTTCTATAAACAGGATGAATACGAATTGGATTTTTTTTATAATCATTGCCCCTTTTTTGAGTTGAAAATGTCGTTCTTCTGCGGGATTTTCAATTCCAAACCGGTATTAGTTAAATTATACTACACAACTAAAAATTTTGTTTCGTTTTTCATAATTGATGTACAAAAATACAGAGCACGTTGCCAATAAACATGGGATCCACACCCATAGAAGAGGTTGCAAAAATCCAATGCCTTTTTAGCACATCTCTGTGCCGATAATGCTCTGAAATGTGCACTGTGCCGAAGACGGTATGATTGAAAAACCGTAACTGGCATAAGGACAACAAGAAACAAGAAAATAAAAATTAAAACCACAGCGCTGTAGTGAGAATCGAACTCACATCACCAATTGTAGCGTCTTGCCAGTCCGACATTCTTACCAGTGTACTATTCGAGCTTCATGCAGGACGAGGTATATTTGTCATAGGCTTTCTGTTACCGATCAATCACAAAAAACGTACAACGGCGGCTTCCCGGCGTTTGGCCTCCTTTCAATGCATTCCTTTGTCTTAAGATGGAAACGGGAAAAGGAACGGGAGTGAAGGAACGGGAAACCCATTGAATGAGAACTGTGCTTTGCTTACTGCCTGCTATTACATACACACGCTACATATACACAGCTGCTAAAGCCGGGCAGCTTGGCCGGTGTTTTTTGCCGGTAAATTGAAGGAATGTTTTTGTTGTTGCTTTTGCTACATACACACGCACAGCTTAGCCGTGTTTGCCGGTTGATTGAATTAGAAGGATGTTTTTGTTGTTGCTTTTGCTACATTCACACGCACAGTGCTCGGTTCGCTGGCTGCCTGGTGTTGGCCGGTATTTGTTTCCATCCTTCTTCGGCTTGTGATGCGATTGGGAGGGACGCGAAAACGTTTTTATTTTGTTTCATTCAGACATACGCAATTCGGTTACGCTGGGAGGTTAATGCCGGTGGGCGCAAATCGAATCAGTGCCGGTCGCGTTATCTTCTTGTACCAATGATGCTATGAAATTGACTACACGCCATTGGCACAGAGGCTGAATTTTGGGTGCATATTCCGGTGACGGGTGTATTTCCTGGGAAGCCCCGTCAGGTCGTCACATCAAAAACGTGTAACGCTCTCTTACTCAAGTTAGCCGCTCAGTTTAGCTACACGTTGCAAATCTTGGAGTTCTCCAGAGTACTATGAAATATAACAGGTAGGCCATTGCTCTTAACCTCATTTGGCAGCTCCGTATACGTACACGGTATTCCTATACTACAAACAAAAATAGTTGTGAAAATTTTTTGGTTTTCTATGGAATAGAAATCAAATCTTTAATTTTGGCTTAATTAGCCGTTTGTTTCTTCTGAAAAGTGCTTGAAATCAAAGAATAATTCTTAGAGGTCATATGAAACGGTAAGTTTGCATTAAATTTCCTAGTATTGTACATAAATTGTGAACATTAAAAAGAGAATTTTGTTGTCGTCCCCGAATGTATGATAAAATCAACGAAAAAAATTCCTGCATTCTAAGCAAAGATTTTATGAAATAAGCAGTGTACATTATGTTTCGATGATTAATTATTAGTCGTTTTGTGATATTACTTTGGAAATTTTCACAAGAACTGACTATCGCGTTAAAAAATCAACAAAACTTTTGTTTTGTAGTCGACAAAAAAACCCATAAAATCATACTTTCTACTAATTCAAAGAGCCAAACATAGTTGATGGTTTTAAAAAGCATAAGCTCATTTTTTTTCATGATTTTATTGCTTACCAATTCAATAAAAAATAAGATTTTTAGATGAAATCCATATATTTGCTAACAATTCTCATAACTATTTTTGGAGCCTTTCACCAACACAGTTAAAGAGGGCAGAATAGCCTACCATGTCTACTTCAAAGTACTATGGGAGTTCTCCCAAATTACTCGCTCGCTCCGAGAATTTCTTTGGCCGCGGCTAGTAAAACAACCAAAATGAGCGTGGTGACGAACGTGTTAAAATTTACTTGGTAAGTAAAAGTTTTAATTTTTTTTTTGTTTATAATTATATGTATTAGTATGAGCATTAGTATAACTAGTTATTTATTTATTTAATTCCCTTTTTTGTAAGTTGATCTCTTAAAAGAAAACTTCTTTTCCACTGAGATTCACTTTTTGTGTTATTTTTATTGCTTTATGTGCTTAATCTGCACATTAAATAAAAAAAATGAGTTTTCGGCATGAGTAAATTTTGAACGTGATCTTATTTTTTTTTCTCTCTTAGCTGCCAGACGTGCCGAGAACAGATGAATCCATTACCAGGAGACTCAATTGGAGTTTTTTGGTGTGGGGGAGTGTGGTGGGCCATTAACCCTCATCCGCATTAGATTTCATTACCCTAACCAGCACTTGTGGTGTCAATTTGACACCACAAGCTCAAATCGTTATAACTTTTGGCGTGTTAGACCGATTTAAACAAAACTTACATCAAAAGAAACCTTGTAATGTCAGTAAAATATGTTTAGAACATTATATATAGCTAAAGTTACTAGTTTTCTCGTTATTCAGCATGAAAGAAAAAAAATCCGAAAAAACATGCCTCACGAAAACTGTTGTAGTTCATATGTTACACGTCCAAAAAAATATTTGCCTTATGCATATGAAAGCTGAAGTTAATGCCTACATCATGAAGACAAGGAATATTTTTTTAAATTTTTTTTAATGAAATGGTCACAAAAAGTTCAAAAAAGTGGTCTAAAAAACCTACTTTTCATTCGATTGCTAGTAAATACTGTTTGAGCGATGGTAGAGTTTTGAAAAAAAATATGACTACAAAATGTATTAAAATTCCAACATTTTGCTGCCTTTAGATTTTTGATGCAACAAAAATTGAATTTACAGGAATTTTTCAAAGTTCACTACTTTGCGCGATTTTTTTACAAATTGAAATTTCATCTGTTTTTGTGGTCCACCGTCAGGTTGTACCCGGATTATCAGTGCTTTTACTTTGTTTGGACCAACCAAGAGTATATTCATTGGAAAGCACATTTAATCTCCATTCTAGTGAGGTGCTACAATTCACGCTGTGAGATTTCACAAAAATATGAAAATTATAAACATAAAATCATTCCTGAATTTCTAGAACCACAAGCACCTCGTCCAGCAAAACGTGTTTGTTTGCTCTCCGAGTAGGTACGGTGGGTGGTGATTCGGGCAGAGAGCGAAGCCGACAAATGAAATAATGATGCGTGTCGTGACTAGCAAACGAGAACTACTGTCAATATATAATTTCCAACCGAGAAACGTACGACACGCATCACTATTTCGTCTGTCGGCTTCGCTCTCTGCCCGAATCACCACCCACCGTACCTACTCGGAGAGCAAACAAACACGTTTTGCTGGACGAGGTGCTTGTGGTTCTAGAAATTCAGGAATGATTTTATGTTTATAATTTTCATATTTTTGTGAAATCTCACAGCGTGAATTGCAGCACCTCACTAGAATGTAGATTAAATGTGCTTTCCAATGAATATACTCTTGGTTGGTCCAAACAAAGTAAAAGCACTGATAATCCGGGTACAACCTGACGGTGGACCACAAAAACAGATGAAATTTCAATTTGTAAAAAAATCGCGCAAAGTAGTGAACTTTGAAAAATTCCAGTAAATTCAATTTTTGTTGCATTAAAAATCTAAAGACAGCAAAATGTTGGAATTTTAATACATTTTGTAGTCATATTTTTTTCAAAACTCTACCATCGCTCTAACAGTATTTACTAGCAATCGAATGAAAAGTAGGTTTTTTGAACTTTTTGTGACCATTTCATTAAAAAAAATTTAAAAAAATATTTCTTGTCTTCGTGATGTAGGCATTAACTTCAGCTTTCATATGCATAAGGCAAATATTTTTTTGGACGTGTAACATATGAACTACAACAGTTTTCGTGAGGCATGTTTTTTCAGATTTTTTTTCTTTCATGCTGAATAACGAGAAAACTTGTAACTTTAGCTGTATATAATGTTGTAAACATATTTTTCTGACATTACAAGGTTTCTATTGTTATAAATTTTATATGAAGTTCATAATAATTCAAACGACTTAAATAGATTTTACTTTTGTGGTGTCAAAATGACATCATAAGTCGGAAAAGGGAGTTTTTTTGTCCAGGCTTCCAGGGTTCGTCCATAAAAAAAGTAAAGATGCAATATTGAAAAACTTTTGAATTCATTTAGGGTCCCCGAAGAAATTTTTGTATTTTGAAGCTTCTGAAAAAAGTTACAAGCCTTCAAACTTGCAATGGTGTCAAAATGACACCCTAATGCGGATGAGGGTTAAGGAAAAAATATGAAAAAAAGTCGAATTAAATCGGATATGAGAAAATTCCGCCATCTTTGCTGGTTCTAAAGAGGATTGTTCTCTCACGCGGGCTTCAAGTGAATAAACAGCCTTGTGTTCTCTCTGCGACTAGAAGTGCAACTTGATTGATAAAAATCAGACGGTGTATTTTAAAGCATGTCGCTGGCAACAGTTTACATGCCCTGAGAGCAAAAGCTTGCACTCTCTTGCTTTTTTAGTAGGTATATATGTAAGATTGTATTATGAAGTGGAACCTGTTGGTTTTCCCAAGATATTCTTATGAAAAAAAGGAAATGTATCGCATAAAATTAAAATAATTCAAGATTATTTTTCATTTCATTTATATTCGGCTTAATTCGTTTGAAAAAATACATGGTGGTAACCAAGCTGAAAAGTAAATAAAACATAAAGTGTACCTAGTGAGTTTACAAATATTTTCAACTGAAAATAGATTTCAACTCATACCCACCATTTAGAAGATCAAAATCACATCAAAGTTTTTAGTAAAAGTAGTAACTTCAAAACTGGTGAGTGCTTCTGACGACGATGATATACATGACTGATGACATGTGTTCAACATTTTTTTTGCAACGCCGTTTCTCCTATTTTTCAGAAGAACTTCGAATGAGAATTGGAAGAATATTATAAGACCACAATTCGCACAACAGTCATTCTCTCTTTTAGCACAAGTGTCTCTCATTTTAACTCAAATTTACTCAAATTTAGCGAAAATCGACACAATTTCACACAATTTCCACCATGAGCTGCACAACTTTCGTGATCATTGATGTATCTTCTCCCTTCATCTTAATCTTCTAATAATTCTTATTGCTTTAGCCAGAAGTAAAAACTATACATGTGCCTCAAATGCCTCCACTTTGGCAGATTAGCACTGTCTTTGTGAATTTCATACTATCATTTTATGATGTATTTCATAAACGTATAACAAAGTTGTTGGGAAATATACTAACAAAAATGTTTGCTGGGTGGTTGAAATAGAATTCAAGATACAATTGGTTAAAGTTGTTGTAAAAGTATAATTCTAATCATGGTGTTGATATGATTCGATGATTTTTATAACGATTTTTACGGGATTTTGATACGATCGTACTATCTTTCTAAGGCTCTCCAAACTGCTCAATATTAAAACTAGAGTCCGCTTGGATACTCTATATACCAATGATATGTAGCCATCAAAACCCAATAGGAAAACATTAAAAAATGTGTGATGGAATTTACAGATAATGTGAGGAATTTTCAGATTATAAATAAAGTAAAATTTTAATATTTTCATAATTGTTATTGTTTTTTTTTTATTAAGTGACGGTAATCTTTTTTGTAAAATTATATGAGGCCCTCAAAGCCAAAGGTGTATAAGTGCAAAAATTATTGATTTTGAGTAAATAATGCCAAACGATTCTTCATGTATCAATTGATATTTGGTGATTTTAAAATTATATCCGCTTAATTTTACGTTCGAAAGAAAGTTGCAAATGTTCGTTTTTAATTTAGTCAGTTTAGATTCAGATATATTGATCCAAATGATCCTATACAGACCAAGAAAAACGATAAATTCTTTGAACATGGTTTTTTTTTCTAAAAAGAGCTTCACAGGCCACAAAAATTTGGTCACAGGCCATGGTTAGGCCATTCATGGTTTAACCCCAATCCGCTCTTGAGTGTCAATATGACAGTAGGAGAGAGTAGGATACTTGATCCCCTTTTCTTATTTTCACCATATCTTTTTTGGAAAAAATTAGCAACTCGCCGTCTTTGACATTTTCTGACAGCTTGTAACTTCAAATTTCTATGCTCCAAAAATTAAAACGATACTTGAACCCTTTGATGAACTAGAAGCATTTTCGTGAGAGTGAAAAAATTGCGATTTTTCTGAAGTTAGGGGAGACTTGATCCCCTATTGAAGGAGACTTGATATTTTATTCAGGAAGCCTTAATCCTTGTATAAAAATCAAACAAAACCCCAAGATAGAATGTTAATTGACTATTTCGGTAATGTTTGTTCTTATTTCAAAATTTATAGCAGACATAAGAAGAAAATTCTATAACTTTGTCTCAACGCTAATAACATTGCATATTTAAAGGCGCTATTTTTTATAATTAAGAGAAAATTGATTATTTTTGCGCTTTTCTTCGGACAATTGTTTGATAAATATTAGTCTTTGGATAAATATTAGTAATTTCGTTATCAGCAATCATAAAGATCAATTCAGAAGAAGAATATGCCGTTTGGAAGGGGGATCAATTGTACCCATAATCAACATTTTAGAAAACTTTTTCTGAAAAAAGTTGAGAGTTTTCCATTGCTTTGAAAATATGGGCATTATTAAGTTCATTTTACGCTCAAACGATTGATACATTGGAACAAATATTTTATTCATAATTTTCCTATGTAAGGAACATTTTAAAGTGATGAAAAAAGATCTTCAAGTTACATTTTGTGAAATTTTTCAAACAAAGTTCAATTACTCAAACAATTATTTTGTTAAAAATTTTTAAACTACAAGCATTGTTATTTTGCTCATTTTGGCACATTTTTCTAGAACATTTGATCTTTGTAAGACATTCCAGTTTCGAGATATAGCTAAGGAATCAAGTATCCCCAGGGATCAAGTATCCTCATTCTCCCCTATTGAAAGTTTGGCGGCTTGTAACTTTTTTAGGGTGAATCATTACTTTTTAACCCTGAAAGCCCAGAAGATAAGACTCCCTAATCAGATCTTGAGCTTCAATTTGACACCCTAGCTTAAAACCACTATATCTCTCTTGTTTTTCAACTGATTTTTACAAAATTCATAGTTTTGGAAACCTCGTATTGTAACTCAAATATGTTTATCAGACATTATTCACATACAACACTTCCGTTTTCCGTTATTCATAGTCTGAGAATAAAAATCCGAAAAAAACATGCTTCGGAAAAAAGACTGTAGATTAGCTACGAAATGCTCAAAAAAAAATTCACTTAGTTCCCAAGAAAGCTGAAGTTAGGAGCTAAACGTTGCACATAACTATTTTTCTTAAGATCATGACCACAAAAAATCTAAAAAAGTGGTGTAAAACCCGAACTTTTCAATCAATGAACCGTTAACTTTGTGTAAGTCACACCAAATAAATTTTTAAAAGAGGATTGGAAAGTTGACGTAATTAGAAACATTTAAACATTTTTAAGATTGTCAAGATACGAAACACAGAATTTTTGAAGAATTTTCAAGTGTAACTGTTTCTCAAACTTTATGTATCAATTTCAAATGTTTTCAGATTATCTTGAACTAAAATATAATTTTGCTCTAGATTTTAAGTATATTCACGCAAGATTTTCACGAAACCAAGAATTATCAAAAATGGATGTGAAACTCAGGAAATATACAAAAATGAATGGCAAAATCAGAACTATCAAAAATGGATGAAAAATGGCGTTAATAATAATAACAATGATTTATTTTGAGTAAGAAGTAAGCACAATAATAAAAGCTGTAAAATTTATATTAAAAAAAAAATCAAAACCAAAATTAAATATGTTGAATTCATTCAGGTCATACACAAAAAACTTGATAAAACACGAATGGCAACATGCACCGAAACAATCGGAAAAACTGACATTCCAACTTACTGCCTCTCCCCGAAAGGGAATCACGTATCTCAATCCGCCTGTCAATGAGCGTAAAGTTCACAGCAGGCATCGTCTTCGGCGTCGTTGTCGGTGGAAAGATGGCTTAATAACTTTGCTCTCGGGTCAGTTTTATCGCGCCTGCTTTGACGTTTGTTTCCAGCCATGTTTTGTTAAGTTCAAGTTGTCCCCATCATTCTCCTGTCTTGTTTCGAGTTGTCATTCGAAAAAGAAAAACGCGCGCCACCACCCGTGCTGCCCCGTAGGCCTACTTGGATGGTGCTGAGAGGGAAAAAAGGAAGCATAAACTGAAAATTATAAGTTCCACTTGAATTCATGCGATGCGACGCGTACGCGTCGCCCCTTTTTTTTAATTTCCGAAAGCTCATTTTTGTACGCGCCCATGCGTCATCCCCATTCGATGCCCCAAGCGAAGATAAATTGGCAAAGGTCAGAAGAGCGTACGAAATTGATACAGCTCCGATAAAGAAGAAAGAGATTCCGTTTGGTCATTCTGCGGGTCCGGGCCAATCATTCAACCGGTTCGCAACTTGGATTTATTGTTTTTTACTTCTGGCTCCGTATAGGAAAAAAAAACCATAAGAGCCAAGGAAAAGGTTGTGGAGGGTGGTCTGAGGAACGTGTGAACTTCAACTTCTAGCCACTACTGAAGAACTTACAACTTCGCCACTCAACTGTCAGGCGTTGTCTCGGTAGTGGTCATCGTCTTCGTGGCCTCAGGCGGTCAGTGAGGAGGTGGGCAGGGAAATACTCACTAATAACTGTCTGAGAAAATATTTTATTGAAACTTTTGCATTTCTTTTTTGCGCGCACGAGCTCACATGAAGGAGGCTTAACCGGACCGGAGATGACAAGCCGGTTGGTCCCTAACCAGTCGGTCAGTGGATCGATCGATCTACGGCCGGACAAAGGTCTGTGACGTAACGGCATGGAGGCAGGCAAGCGGTTTAACGAGCCCTGCTCAGTAGAAGGAGTAGTTGGGATCTGGAAATTGAACTTGACTCTGACTGAAAGAGCTTGAGCGTTCTTTGCGATTTTGTTTCTTTCGGGTCCGGTGGCTGTGAGCTGATGACTTTGGCATTCTGCCGAGGATCAGGCTCTGAGTCGGTGCTGCTGAAGGCGCCAATTTAGGGATAACTGGGTTAAGGTGAAAGTTGGAGTAGTTTTATTGGTAAGCCGGCACGTACGGTCCATTTAGAGGTGCGGTCATTTCTTGCGGTTTTGATCCAGTCCCGGGTAGTTTTGATGTTTTTTTTGCGATTGATGGGATTTAATTACAGCGCGTTAACGAGCCGGATAATTCTTGATCTTGACCTTTTCCTTTGATGATGCGCTAATTTTTCTCCGTCAGCAACGCCAAGTTATTTTACTTTCTTTGGGTCTTGGTTTAGCTTCTAGCCTTTTGAGAATTGAAATAAATCATTATCGTGATTATGTATTTACGTTGAGGGTGAGTTCGAGCTAGTAATCAACTAAGGTCCACCTTTATCTTGTCATTTAGCATAATGATTGAACTCCGTGATTGGTTCGAAATAAAAGGTGCTGGGAAAAAGAAACAAATTCTCACTGCACAGATTTGAGAACCTCCCACTTTGATATGGACCAGTAACGATGCCGGCCAAGTCCATGTTGTCGATATAAACAAGGGAAGTGCAGCAAATTTGGAGATATGTTCAGCCGAAGCCGGCTGTACGCCATCCCTCCATAAATTTCCACGCTGAGTGTTTGGGGCAAAGGTTGTGTGGCATGGAAAAGTAGACTGAGTCGATTTGATGTCATTTTTCAATTTATCAAACCCACGGGTCTTAAAAACTTCTTTTTGGCACAAAATTCATCAATGATTTTTTGAAGAATTTGTTAGTAACGTTTACTTGAGTAAATTTGAGCTGTAAGATTTGTATGAAAAAATTTAGTATTTTGTACTGAGAAATCAACTTCATTTTGATTCCTTATGCGGAACCGAGCCCACTGATGGTTTATGCGCCAATTTATAAATTCTCAAGGAAATTTTCCGCTGAACAACTTTGTCCAAGACTGTAACTTCGTATCTCATTAAAAAAAAACTTCTAATGAGAAACGAAGCTTCTTATAGTATTTTTAAGTTTCTCGCATCACACTCTAGCCATCAATCAAGTAAGTCTCATGTTTTTACTTAACTACTCTATTCAAAACACTCGTAAGCTTAAGGTGCTCGTCTTTTCCTTATTTGCCTACTTGCCCTTCTAAATGCTCAACTCCACTGTCAAAAGGGGTTTGAGAAATTACACAAGGCCACAAAATTCACAATTTTTCGAAGTACAAGGAATTTGAGAGATAATTCTGAATAATTTGGGTGCCTTGTATCCAAATATGCAATTAGATCTTTTTTCCTCAGCTTTTGTTTTTGAATGTTATTTTTAAAAAAGGTTGCAAATCATATCTGTTCTTCATTTGGACAAAACTGTAAAATATTACAAAAGTTCTTTCCCTAGGACCACAAGTAAAAAAGTTATAGATTTCTTTGTGTGTACTTTTGCCCACTAGTAAAATACGAGAATTTTAACGGTTTTTTTTAAAGAAACTTCATACCAAATTGAATTTAAAAAGTTCTTCAAAGTAAAAATCAAATCGTTTTACAGTTTTCAACAAATTTTTTTAATGAAATAAACCTTTTTTTTAACTTTTTTTAGTTATGTCATAAATACTTGTAATGACATCTCTTCAAATTTCTCAAATTGATCTCTGAAGTTAGAATATCTATGCAAAATATTATTGTTTGACTAATTGATGGATAATAAACAAATAAGAGTCACTTTTTTATGTAGGTTTGTTGATTCATCAGTTATCAATAATTCATTTCACTGAAATCTGATTGATATTTAAACTTATAAAAATATATACGCTATATTATTAAAACAAGAGGCGATAGACCAACATTTTTCAAACAATCATTAAAACATAAGCACCAAAATTTCTTTTTAAATGCTAAAATACTAACCTTTTCCATCTTGATAATTCGATATTTTAAACAATTTTTTTAAATTTTTAAGTTCATATTTAAATTTTTTTTGATTTTCTTTAAAATAAGTTTTTTTTGCATTTCAATTTTAAATTTTTGTTTTGAAAATTTAGCCTATAAGTCTAAAATGAAATTTAAGAAAATCATTGTTTAGTTCTTCCCAAGATCCAATGTTTCAATTGATAACGACAAATTATTCCGAGCTATAAATTTTAACCCATTCGAGACGGAGGCCTTTTAACGACATTTGAACTCCTAGTTCTTTATTCCTAGATAACTTTTATGTCGTTTGATTATCATCAAAACCATTTCTCATTACATTTTGCCTAACATTTGCGGATTCTATTGGTATAAGAATATTATTTTTCCGAGCAATAGTAAACTCACAATGAATGATTGTTCTGACAAAGGCACAAAAATTCCATAGCACACACGGTGTGCAATCGGTCTCGAATGGGTTAAACTACAAAACTTGAAGTAATTTTTTTTTAGTTTTGAACAATTTAATTTCATTTAATTTCATCATTCGTGTCAGAGCACCAGAACAGAACGGTCGTACTTTTTCCCTCTCCGCGTGTTCTTGATTCTACATAGTGAAGTGTAGTGATTTCATCACGAATTCGGATCTCCCCGAGGGTTTTTTTATACTTCTGGACACTGGACTGGACACCATCGAGGCAGCAACACCCTTTGGCCTACCGATATATATATATATTGGACAGTGTCCAATGCTGAAGGCGGTACGGAGTGACGTGGCAAAAATCGCTTATCAGCAACGTGGCCGGCTCAACAACGGACGATCGAGACAAAAGTAAATCACATTATTGGAGACGTTACTAAGGTGGTTTAAAACAAAAGAAGAAAAAAATCTAGTTTTGCATTTTATTTTCATTTTCTTTAACCATTGTTTCATTTATTATTCTTTACTTACTATTATTGCTATTTCTTTTGACTCCTCATTCCTCATATTTATTTTTCTTATTTCGGTACATTTCAAGACCATTCTTTTTTATTACGGCAAACATTATTGCTTCCCTAATAAAAAAGAATGGACGAAGAGAGGGCTCCTCCGAGCCCTCGAGTAAAGGTCTATCCAGACAACACTGATTTTTCTGGTCCATGGATTGTCTTCATCCGGCCTAAACCGGGTGGAAAACAATTAAATGTTGTTCAGATTCTTAAAGATCTGGCCAGGTGGACTTCCGTATCCAACGTTACAAAGGTTAGACCGAACAAACTGCGCGTTGTCGTGTCTAGCCTTAGAGCTGCAAACGAGATTGTTGCCAGTCCGTTTCTCAAGTTAGAGTACGCTCCTTATATTCCTTCTCGAAATGTTGAAATAGAGGGAGTCGTTACAGAAATGAGCTTGACGGCAGAACATATAAAAGAAAATGGTATCGGAAAATTCAAAAGTCTTGAGTCGAAGTCCGTTAAAATCTTGGATTGCAGACAACTTGCGGTCTCTTCAGTCGAAAACGACAAAAAAGTTTTTACTCCGTCGGCTTCATTTCGAGTAACTTTTGAGGGCACTGCCCTTCCTCATTATGTTCTGATCGACGGAATGCTTAGGTTGCCAGTGAGACTCTTTGTGCCTCGCCCAATGAGTTGTGAGAAATGCGTCAAATTAGGACATACATCGTCGCATTGCGGTAACAAACCACGCTGTTCTCATTGTGGAGAGAATCATGGGGGGGCTGAGTGTCCTGCAGTAGAACAGAAATGTCTCTACTGTGGAGGCTCCCCCCATGATATCTCTTCATGCGAGGCATTTAGAGTCCAATGGGATAAAGAGAGGCGCTCTTTAAAAGAACGCTCCAAGCGGTCTTATGCCGCCATTTTGAAGAGCGCCTCTCCACCTACCCAACTTTCATCCGAAAATCCGTTCAATATACTGCCAGTTGACAATGGAAATATAGATTCAACTGATGAAGAAAGATCGTGCGTCATTATAGGAAATACTAGGAAGCGCAAAAAAACGAGTTCTACTAAGATCCCAAAAAAAGTCTCATCGGTCAACACTTCATCAAGTGTTGGCAAAAAACCAATTGAATCAGATTCAAACAATCAAATTCCTCCTGGATTTCGTGGAATCAGTTCGGTTCTGAATGTCCCATCTGTTGCAGGTACATCAAAGGCTCCACCGTTCAATTTTATTCCATCAGCTCCAACTAAAAAATCAGGACTTTTCAACTTATCTGACCTCGTTGAAGGATTTTTCTCATTCTTCAAGATCTCTGACTCCATTAGAAGCATTGTTATGGCAACGCTTCCAGTATTAAAGACACTTTTGCAGCAATTAATGCAAACATGGCCCATTCTTTCAGTGTTAATCTCTCTTGATGGCTAATTTAAGCCGAGAGGTCGGAGATATCACTGTTTTACAGTGGAACTGCCGTAGTATCATTCCGAAAATGGAAGTGTTCAACTTTTTACTTCATGAAAATAATTGCGATATTTTTACATTGTCCGAAACTTGGCTTACTTCTGAATCTAACATCTCATTCCATGATTATAACATTGTTCGTTTAGATCGCAACGACGGATATGGAGGGGTGCTTTTGGGGATCAAAAAGTGTCACTCATTTTACGGAATCCACCTTCCCTTTACCGGTGGAATTGAAGCTGTTGCATGTCATATAACTGTAAGAGGTAAGGACTTAAGCGTTGTCAGTTTGTACTGGCCGCAGAGAGTTGCAGTGGATAGAAGTCACCTAGAGGACCTGTGTTCAGTTTTGCCTGAGCCAAGGTTGATCCTGGGAGACTTCAATTCACATGGAACTGTCTGGGGAGAACAAACTGGCGATAGTCGTTCTACTCTTATTTATGACATTTGTGACAGTTTCAATTTAACAATTTTGAACACGGGTGAGAAAACACGAGTACCTAAACCTCCTGCAAGACAAAGTGCAATTGACCTCTCACTCTGCTCAAATTCACTATCATTGGATTGCCAGTGGAAGGTAATCCATGATCCTAATGGTAGTGATCATTTGCCTATCAAAATTGCAATCAGCAATGGGAACAAATGTTCAAATCCAATAAATATTGGATATGACCTCACAAGACACATCGATTGGAAAACTTATGCGGATTTGATTAATACAGCCATCACCTCTGTGGATGATTTACCTCCCTTGGAGGAATATGACTTCCTTTCCCATCTGATTTATGAAAGTGCGATTACTGCTCAAACGAAACCTATTCCAGTATCATCTGTTCGTCGAAGGCCTCCCAATCCATGGTGGGACAGTCAGTGTTCTAAGCTTTATGTGGACAAATCAAATGCGTTTAAGGCGTTTCGGAAAAATGGTTCACTGGAAAGTTTCGAGATGTATGCTGCTCTCGAGAACCAACTAAAAAAGTTGATCAAAGGAAAGAAACGAGCGTATTGGCGTAATTTCGTAGGAGGATTGTCGCGTGAAACATCATTAAGTACTTTATGGAAAGTGGCACGAAATATGCGCAATCGTTCTTCAACAAATGAAAGTGAAGAACTTTCACACCGATGGATTTTCAATTTTGCGCGAAAAATTTGTCCCGATTCCGCTCCTGTGCATAAGCTTATCCGCGAAGTACCATCTGCTAGGTGCAGTCTGGATTCCAAGTTTTCGATGGTTGAATTCTCACTTGCTCTACTCTCTTGTAACAATTCAGCTCCGGGAATGGATAAAATTAAATTTAACTTGTTAAAAAACCTACCGGATGCCGCCAAATTTCGCTTGTTGAATTTATTTAATAAATTCTTGGAGTGTAACATTGTTCCAGAAGAGTGGAGACAAGTGAGAGTCATTGCTATCCAAAAGCCCGGAAAACCAGCATCCGACCCCAATTCGTACCGCCCAATAGCGATGTTGTCTTGCATTCGGAAATTGATGGAGAAAATGATTTTGTTTCGCTTGGACAAGTGGATGGAAACAAATGGTCTCCTTTCAGATACTCAATTTGGGTTTCGCAGGGGCAAAGGGACAAACGATTGTCTTGCTTTGCTTTCTTCAGAGATTCAAATGGCGTATGCAAAAAAGCAACAAATGGGTTCAGTGTTTCTAGACATAAAGGGAGCTTTTGATGCAGTCTCAATAGAGGTTTTGTCAGACAAGTTGCATTCCAGAGGTCTGCCTCCTCTATTGAACAACATCTTATACAGCTTGCTTTGTGAGAAACATTTGAACTTTACTCGAGGAGATATTGCAATAAGAAGGACTTCTTACATGGGCCTACCCCAAGGTTCATGTTTGAGTCCTCTTTTGTATAACTTCTACGTAAGTGACATCGACATTTGTCTCTCTGAAGGTTGCACTTTAAGACAATTTGCAGATGACGGTGTGGTGTCTGTAACAGGACCAACGGAATCGCATCTGCACAGGCCTTTACAAGATACTTTAAACAGATTGTCATCCTGGGCTTTGGGTCTTGGGATTGAGTTTTCTACAGAAAAAACGGAATTGGTGGTTTTCTCAAAGAAGCATAGACCAGCTCAACCAACGCTTCAATTTCAAGGCAGAACAATTACGCAATCGAGGTGTTTCAAGTATCTTGGGGTTTGGTTTGATTCCAAGTGTACCTGGAGAGCCCACATTGAGTATCTGAAAGGAAAATGCCAGCAAAGGGTCAATTTTCTCCGCTCAATTACCGGCACCTGGTGGGGAGCCCACCCGGAAGACCTGATTAAATTATATCGAACAACGGTTCTCTCAGTGATGGAGTACGGTAGTTTCTGTTTTCTATCAGCTGCCAAAACACATCTTATTAAACTTGAGCGTATTCAATATCGTTGTCTCCGCATCGCATTAGGCTGCATGCCCTCAACGCATACCATGAGTCTTGAGGTTTTGGCAGGCGTACTCCCACTGAGAGATCGATTCTTTTCACTATCTTTGCGGTTCCTCATCAGGTGTGAGGTCATAAACCCATTGGTGATTGCAAATTTCGAACAGCTTCTTGAGCAAAATCTTCAAACAAGATATATGACTATATATTATCAATTTATGTCAATGCAGGTTCATTCTTCATCTTATTCTCCTACTTGTGCTTTCAACCCTGACTACGACAATGCATTTGTCCAGTTTGATGTGTCCATGCAGCAGGAAATTCAAGGAATCTTGGAACAACATTGTCCAATAGTTGTTCCCAGAATTTTCAATGCTAAATATGGACATATAAACTGTGAAAAAGTGTACTTTACTGACGGGTCTCTAATAAACGATTCCACGGGGTTTGGAGTTTTTAATGCAACGTGTAATGCTTCCTACAGTCTTCAGTCGCCGTGCTCAGTGTACACCGCAGAACTGGCTGCTATTCATTGGGCACTGGAAAGCGTCACATCCCGGCCTGTTGAACATTACTTACATTATAACCGATAGCCTCAGCTCTATTGAAGCTATCAGCTCTATGCAAAGAAAGCACTCGCCGTTCTTCCTAACGAAGATACGGGAAACATTGAGTGTTTTATCCAGACGCTGCTTCTTGATCACCTTTGTTTGGGTCCCTTCTCATTGCTCAATACCGGGCAATGAGAAGGCCGACTCGCTTGCGAAGGTGGGTGCGATTGAAGGCGATATTTACCAGCGTCAAATTGCCTTTGATGAATTTTACTTTCTAGTAATGAAAAATTCCGTTGTCAACTGGCAGCGTAGATGGAACGAAGATGAGTTGGGTCGGTGGCTCCACTCGATTATCCCAAAGGTTAGCCTTAAGCCTTGGTTCAGGAAGTTGGACTTGAGTCGAGATTTTATTAAAACATTTTCTCGTCTCATGTCCAATCACTGTGCCTTGGATGCGTTACTCTTTCGTGTGAATCTGGCTGGCAGCAATCTGTGTGTTTGTGGCCAAGGTTACCACGACATCGAGCATGTTGTTTGGTCGTGTGAAGTCCACTCTGTCGCTAGAGCGAAATTAAAAGGTTCCCTTCGGGCCCGAGGTAGACAAACCCATGTTCCAGTTAGAGATGTGTTGGCTGCGATGGACCTTGGCTATATGTCCGAAATTTATCTTTTTCTAAAAGCTATCGATCTTCGTCTGTAAAAACTTTTCTTTTCTATTCTATTCTTGTCCTAACATCATTGTAAAAAAGATTTAAGTAATCATTGTATGTATATACAAAACCTCGATGTTGGCTCCGTCAAACTTAAAGGTCTGAGCCGGTTTAAATAAAGAAATTACAAAAAAAATTTAATTTCATTGGTCAATTTATAAAGTTCAAATTATTATTGTTTATCAACGTGTTCATTTCTACCATCCAATTATAAGAAATCTAAAAAAGCACATTTAAAACATGCAGAGGAAGTTTTTTATAAGGTTTCAGCGGAAATCTATTCAGAAATTTCTAAGTACAAATCAATTCAAGCTTCTTAAAAATGGTGGGTTAAGAGTAAAGATGCCAGAATTGATTCTGGACGTATAAGGACTGGACAAATCCAGCGAATTTTATTGAAAAACCTGGTAAAATCCAGCATTTGATTTTAAAATGTTCAATCCGATATCCGGGCAATATACGGTAAAACTTGGTCAAAACCGCGGAATTATTCTGTAAAAATCAAGAAGAATACACATGAAAAAAAATTTTTTCATAGAACCATATCAGCAGATTTAACATTCTATATCAAGCTTCCAAACACAAATCATGATGATTTGGATAAAACTTGCCATTAAAAATTTCTTTTTGGATGTAAAAATGAAAAATTATAATAATTTAATTTTAGTTTAATGTTACATTTAAAAAATTTTGAGTCGAATGTGCAGGCAAGTCTGGATAAAAACTGGCAACCTGGCAACCTTAGATTAGAATGTTTTTCGTGATAAAATGAATAAGCATTCAAGGAAAATTATTTCAAATTTCTATGAAGAAACCTGATAACTATAAGTTATTCAATAATTTGAAACGACTACCTTTGCTAATAATCCCAATAAAAACTTTAAGAAGACTAACAAAACTTACAAAGCTTTCATGGCCAAACATGGTCAAATTTGTTATGATGATGAACAAAATTTCAAAAAGTCAAACGACTCACTTTTATTTATATTTTTTTGTGAACCCGGGCAAGGTCGGGTAAAATCAGCTAGTTAAACCATGAAACGCAGTTTAAAAATTAAGAATATTTCACTTATTTTTACTGTATTAAATCTTCTTTTTGGATCGATCTTAGTTTTTAATTCATCTATGAAAAGATCGAAAAATGATCCAAAGAAGCAATATTGAAGCTTAATGCTTTGTGTTTTAAATATTAACAACAAAACTTGAAATTTTTAATTTTTTTTTCAATCATTTTCTTACGGATTATTTAAGAAACCTAATTTTCCAACCCCTGCTTTACCAGTCTAAGCTTTCAATAATGAATAAAACATGTTTTGTGATAATTTTATATAGTTATTTTTGTGAACTTCAAAAATGAACTATTTCAGCCTTTTCGTATGATAATTGGAAGAATTTGGACATGATTTTATTTCTGACTTTTATCAATTGCAATCTTGAAAGAGAATTCAATTTTTTTTAATTCAAATAAAATTTAATTATCAACTATGTCTTTAGAATAAATTTGTTTAAGTTTAAAAGTTTTCAATTCTGGTTTTATTCAAAATTTTAATGCGTATTCGTATTTTGATTTTTCAACAATTTTGATTGCAAATTTGTAAAATAGATCGCTAAAAATATATTTTCAAGCAAATTTCAAATCCAGAATAAATAATATCGGCTTACCGGAAAACAATTTATTAGAAACTTGGATAATTTTCAAACACAATAAGTGTATAGTTAAGGTTTGCAGAATTTTTTTCAGCACGTATCCGGGCCGGACAAACAATTTTATGTGAAAAAAACCTGGCAAAATCCAGGCATTTGATTTCAAAGTGACGACCATAAATCCGGGCAGTATCTGGGCAAATTTTCTCAAACCCCAGACTTTACTGAACAAAAATCAAGAAAAAGAATAAAAAAAATTTTAATTAAAACTTATTGACAGATTTTGAATCGTGTTTAAGGCTTTCAAAAAACCATTAATGATTATTTCCAGCAAACTTGAACAAAAAATTTCATTTTGGAGGCTTTCTTTGTTTACTTTCGTGTTTAATTTCCAAAATAAGTGAATAAATCGGGCCTGGCCGGACTGTTCCCAAATTTTGTATTAAATATACGGGCAAACCCGGATAAAACCGGGCAATCTGGCAACCTTATGTATAGTACCTATTAAGAAGAATTTATTATTTATCCGAGTTTGTGTGGTGGTCGCTATATAGATAATGATATTAAAAATCAATTTCCTTATTCATTCTGCATTTTTGGTATTGTTATTTTTTCTTTCAGCCAAATTTGAACTTCGAATCCAACAAGTTCAAAATTCAACGCTCGAAGAAAATTCATTAAATATAAAAGTTACATGTCTAAGACATTATCAAGATCTTAGAATTTTATTATAAAAAAGGGGTGTAAAAAATCACTAACCTGTGCAATCTCCAACTAATTAACAGTGTGCAAGCGCTAGACATATTTTACCTAGTCGCCACCATATAACTTTTTTTTTCTAAAACTATAAGCTATCATTTGAAGAATGATTGTGTAAACAGGTTTTTAGTTTGGTTGTGATGATGAATTTAGTTTTGCAGAAGAAGAGTAGGCGTATGCTGAACCGTCAGCACGTGTTTTTTTTTTCGTCCTGTTAAAAATTTTACTAAAATATTTAAAAAAAAAACTATATTTTCGAGGAATTTCAAAACAAATACAGTCAGAGAATGTGGAAAATGTACAAATACAGTGTTTTTGAGCTACATGCGCGGGTGAATCAGGAGGAGCCGTTCGTAAACTACCAAAGGAATCGGTCGATCCTATGTTTTGCTCTATGTGCGTAGTTGGTTTGGCAAATTGTTATTACAAACATGCAAGTTATGCAAGTTAATACATTTATTGTGAACAAAAAAGAGTTTTAAGTTTAATGGCGAAACAAGAATAATATTACATCTATCAGCCATACGTTTCGTAACGAGCTATAAATTAAAGTGAAAAAAGGTTTTGTGCAGGGGGAGAGTATTAATTGAAGGAGAATGCAGAAGAATTTTGTTACGCATGTGAGCTCTGAAATGTTCTAGAATGAATAATATATTTGCAATAACATTTTGAATGTGAATTTTTCGGTATCTGAGGTAGAAACTCATTCAGTAGATTTGCGAAAAAAAGATAAATATTTTTTGCCACTGACAACTTGTGATCCAACTGTTAAATTTTGTGACTGCTGCGATCTTTTCAATTTTTTTTGGGGGAAGTGCAACCAACTTGGGTTGCTGAAATCTACCTGAGGAAATGTGATAATCATCATAAGTAGGAGAAATGAAAGCTAAGTATAATTCCTGCATCTTTTTTGCTTATTTTACATAATATTTTACACCCATTAATCTTTACAATATTCAATATATGTTTAAGGGAATGTAATAAGTCAATTGTTTATGAATCTAGGCAAAAGTCGTTTAAAAACCTTTCGAGTTATGAACATGACTTTTTTTTTTTGTTCTTTTTTCTTTCCAAGAGCGAGTAAAGGCGCTTTATCCTTGGTCGATGACCAGAAATGATTGTACACTGAAATCCAAAACAGTTCAAGATTTTAGATTTCTTAAGTTATTTTATTTATTACAGCAAATTCTTCAAAATACTTAGATTTTGTGATTTCTGTGTACAAAATAAATCATTTCCAGCCCCTCAGAATGACCCAAGTGATTGGCCAAATTACTCTAGGTAACGCAGGGTTTCTTCATCAAGGAGCATTTTTCTTAGCATGCTTCCAACGATACATACTCTGCCCACTTGAAACGTATGGTACTGGTGGTCCACGTTTCTTCCTGTTCCTGTGTTCCGGATGTCTCTGCGTTCTCTGCTCCATGGTAGGCCCAACCATTTTGTGTTTTTGATCATTTTAATGTTTTAATGTTAAAATAATTAAAAACATGAACAAAGACAAGAAGAATAATAACACATTTGTTATTCTTTGGGACTCAGACATAAGTTCTGGCTATGGAAGTACGATTAGTGATGATAAATTTAGTTTTGCAGAAAATCTCGAGAAGTTATTTTATTCGATGGACGTTTCACAAAATTCATAATTTATGCGCTTATATTCCTCTGCCGCAAAACAGTTCTTTTTGTGATATTTCAAAGATTTTACAGCCAAATACATATCTCCGCAAGTAACACATATTAAGCCAAGTATTTAGCATTTTAAACTTTTATTATGTATTTATTTTGGCATTTTATATGTAGCTAGTTTTATAACTGTTTTATTATGGTCATGAAAAATGCTTAGATTGTTGATTCAACCATTTGTTTTCATAATAACGATAACGCTAACGAAGCTTTTACTAAATATTCTGTTTCAGTTGTTTAGAATAAGTTTTGAATGCTCTATCGATAAACCAATAGAACATAAACTTGGAAATTTGTTTTAAGCTTTTTTTTGCATGTTTTATAAAGGCACGTAGTGCTTGATTTTAAAACCGCAATGAAATTAGGTGACAGTTCTCGATCGAGATGTCAAAACAGGACACGCTCAGGCTAGATTACACATATTCTCCAATTTTAAAACATTTTCGATAAGTCATGTGTGATATTTTGGAGTCAAACAAAAAAAGTATATAGAAATTTTTAAAATACCTCGAATCATCGGAAGTGGTATAAATATCTTCACAATTTGAGTATTGAATGAAAGGGCCCAACTAGTCGGAGCAAAACATTGTCTCTTGACGTCATCATTATTCAGAAAAAAATCAACTTTTCCTAGTTTCACTCAATTCCCATATTGTGGGGGTTTCATGCGCTTTCAAGTCTTTAAGAACACTTTAAAGCTAAGAGGAAGCGGGAATCTTGGATTTCAACGTAGCGCCAGACAACGAAATTTGACTTTAATTCATGGTACCATTCCACCGGATATTCACTATAGATCCCATAATTATTTCATTAAAAAAGTCTATCCTCATTTACTGTACTAATGATCAACATCTCAAAATTGGTGACTTGCAAAATAAACTTCAAATATAAACTATTTTTATGGC
The DNA here is from genome assembly GCF_029784155.1 of Uranotaenia lowii. Lineage (NCBI taxonomy): Eukaryota > Metazoa > Arthropoda > Insecta > Diptera > Culicidae > Uranotaenia > Uranotaenia lowii. The sequence continues at coordinate 40,210 of NW_026598334.1, read as the reverse complement.
TATCATAAAGCCGTTATAAGACGAATTAGCTATTTATCTTACCATAATGAAGCTTTTATGCTTAAAATTGACTAACGCCATGATGGTTGAAAAATCGAATGTAACGCCATGTTTTATGAAAGCTTAATGAATACTTTGGGGTCCGAAATATCACAGCATAATGATTTTAGCGAAGATTAAAAAATTAGCCATGACAGTTCTGGTGATGTATAGAATGCGCTTAAGTTTTTTATGAAGATACATGCTATAGCTCTAACGAAGTTGTGCTGGCCATAATAATGCTTAAATTGTTACTTGGATTTGGACATCGTTAAGGTTGGTAAAAATCTCAATTCTATTTTTAAACATCTCTATAACTGACGAAACAAAACTAATTTCACCTTAAATGGTGACATAAAAAATGTAAAAATCACACCCTGAAATAATCAGCGACAGGACATGACCCGGGCGCGCTGCTGGTTTTATTATTGATGTTCAGTACATGTACTCTGTACTCTGACCGCGTCCTCCCAGCAATGTTCAATGTCAACTATGTGTATTCAACTACAATTAGCCAACAACAAGTACCACGCCAATATTGACAGCACGATGTGTTTACTGGTACCACATACGAACCTACAAAACTACGGATCGCGGCTTTGAGTGATTCTTCGTTCATTTATGAGAAGACGATAATGATGATGATGGCTGCGATGATGTCTTGTGAGATGTTGAATATGTGAATTTTTTTTTTCAGTTTTTGCTTCCAAATTGGAGGTTTGGTGAGGCTAGTTTGAGGGAGGAAGAGGCAGGACGCGTCTCATGAATGATCGCACTCTTGAGAGCAAAACTTATAGACAATAAGTGGTGGAACGTCTTTTCTCGCATCTTTCACAGTGCGCCACCCAAACTAGGTCCGTAAGCATTCTTCTTGGCTGGCTGCTAAATTGAAAGTCAAAGTCACTGTCAATGTGTACTGGTTTGTACGAAATTTCTGTCATAAAGGCACTAGCTACGCGCATTCTTCGTATGAATTGTTCGTCTGGCTTCCAGAGAAAGATGAAAACAAGTTATGATCCGACCCCGACCGACGAATGACAGAAGAGGGTAGGTACGCATCAAATTGGCCATTATTATCTAACCGCTTGGCATTGTCACGGTCTTGGCCAAAAACGTGCGTTCGTCTTCAAGTTTTGGACGTCTCTTCACCATCACTTGAAATGCTGTTTAGTAGTGAATCGACGACATCATCTAGTAGGCCCTTGCTTACTACAACCATCGATTTCAATGTCAAGAGCAAATAACTGAAATGTCATCTCAAAATTTCCGGAACTTCGATCCATGTTTGTCGATTTGAAATGTTAATTTTTTCCCTCTAATATATTAACCTTACTCATCCTCTCTTTCGTTTTGCAGATTGTGGAAATTATACACCCCTCAATACGAATCCATCAGCTTCCGGGCTGAGGAAGGTGGCTTGAACCGGAAGCCTTGACCGCGGAACCAAGTGTGCTGTGCTGGCGAGTCGAACCTCCCAAACAGAAAAAAAGCCAAAAGCCAATCGCAGCAAGCCGCAAGGGATGGGATTGCACACCAACTACTTCAAAGTGGGACAAAATGCTAGCAATCAGCTGTTCGGCCTGCCGACACGTGGCTCATCGGGTGGCCCAACGCCGCTATCGATGCTTATTTCGCAGGGAGCGAAGTTCAACAACAGTGAGTAGCCATTTTTCTTAATTTTTTTTTTTTTTTTCAAAACCAACATAAGTACTAAAACATTTCACCGCAAAACTAAAAAGTTACTTACTATGCAAATTAAAAGTAAACGGTGAGCGAGCAAGAATGAACAGCCAAGATAATGGACATGTAATTTAACGAAAAACCAACACCTGTCAGGTCGAAATGTCACTCACGTCTCGTGCTCATGACGAGTTTTTTGTTCTGGCTAAGGAAACTTGTAAATCACTTTTTTTGTAGATTTATGGATTTCCAGCCAAGTCTCACAGCAAAGTGGTTCTTGCGGATGGAAGCTGAAAATATGTGCAGCTCACAAAAAAACTGCCCTTAATTGTAAAAATAGCTTTCCGTGAAAATGTGAGCCATAAGCATCGAGTCAAGGCCCGAAAGAAGCGAGTTTAGTACAAATAGAATTTCAATTCTTATTCTGAGCAATTTTTCAAGATAAAATTACCAAAATACATGAAATTGTCAAAAATGTCAAAATTGTCAAAATTGTCAAAATTGTCAAAATTGTCAAAATTGTCAAAATTGTCAAAATTGTCAAAATTGTCAAAATTGTCAAAATTGTCAAAATTGTCAAAATTGTCAAAATTGTCAAAATTGTCAAAATTGTCAAAATTGTCAAAATTGTCAAAATTGTCAAAATTGTCAAAATTGTCAAAATTGTCAAAATTGTCAAAATTGTCAAAATTGTCAAAATTGTCAAAATTGTCAAAATTGTCAAAATTGTCAAAATTGTCAAAATTGTCAAAATTGTCAAAATTGTCAAAATTGTCAAAATTGTCAAAATTGTCAAAATTGTCAAAATTGTCAAAATTGTCGAAATTGTCAAAATTTTCAAAATTGTCAAAATTGTCAAAATTGTCAAAATTGTCAAAATTGTCAAAATTGTCAAAATTGTCAAAATTGTCAAAATTGTCAAAATTGTCAAAATTGTCAAAATTGTCAAAATTGTCAAAATTGTCAAAATTGTCAAAATTGTCAAAATTGTCAAAATTGTCAAAATTGTCAAAATTGTCAAAATTGTCAAAATTGTCAAAATTGTCAAAATTGTCAAAATTGTCAAAATTGTCAAAATTGTCAAAATTGTCAAAATTGTCAAAATTGTCAAAATTGTCAAAATTGTCAAAATTGTCAAAATTGTCAAAATTGTCAAAATTGTCCAAATTGTCAAAATTGTCAAAACTGTCAAAATTGTCAAAATTGTCAAAATTGTCAAAATTGTCAAAATTGTCAAAATTGTCAAAATTGTCAAAATTGTCAAAATTGTCAAAATTGTCAAAATTGTCAAAATTGTCAAAATTGTCAAAATTGTCAAAATTGTCAAAATTGTCAAAATTGTCAAAATTGTCTAAATTGTCAAAATTGACCAAATTGTCGAAATAGTCAAAATTGTCAAAATTTTCAAAATTGTCCAAATTGTCAAAATTGTCAAAATTGTCAAAATTGTCAAAATTGTCAAAATTGTCAAAATTGTCAAAATTGTCAAAATTGTCAAAATTGTCAAAATTGTCAAAATTGTCAAAATTGTCAGAATTGTCAAAATTGTCAAAATTGTCAAAATTGATCAAATTTTCCTATAAAATCAAACACAACAGCTCTGATTACTCAAAGATACAAAATTTGTAGATTTTTTTCAAATGATTAACGAATTTTGATGATTCACGGATATCTTTGCTATCCTTAATGTGTAAAGATGGAAAAATCTGTCAAATTTCCATGTTACGAAATTTCTGTAATGTTCCTCTTCTTAGCCTAGCATAAAATTTCATGCTCATTAGCATACCTGTAATCGTGTAAGCACCTTAATCATAGTGACAATCCCATATATTGCAAAGACTGTCAAACAACACCAATCTACGATGATCGGAAAGAATCAATAACAAAAAACATAATTCTTCGCCAAACCACAATCCCAGTCAGCAAGTCAGCGAGCCGACATGTGATATATGAGACATAAAGGGTAGAAATGCTAGTTTCTGTTTTTTCCCTTGCTTTGCGAAACCACCCCTTCGACGTCTACCCGTCATCGTCTCAGACTTGTGTGAGCAATTTTATGGTAATGGATATGACTATTTCTTTGTAGCATTAATATCTTACTTTTTCCCCGGGGCCCTGGCTGGTTTATTACCAACCAACGTTTTTTTATTTTTTTTTCTCCACCAAACCCAATACTTATGCTTGAGGACACAAATTCTTCTCGATATGATTGCCCCCCTACTTCCCAGTTGCACCACCACTGGAAAATGGAAAAGTATATCAACTTACATTCGAAATTGTAATTGATTTGAATTAATCTTTTGCGCCACCTGTAAAGTGGCTGCCTGAGGTTGGGTTTTTGTCTCCAGGGGGCTTCTTTTTTTGGAAAACTTTGCCCTACACTTAGTCAAGAAGCATTTTATTGCATCATATGTGACGAACTAACGAGCCTACAGCATCCAGTCGGTAGTAAATATGGCAAAAAGTGCATGATGCTGCTCCCTAGATTGGTGAGATGATGATGATGATGATGATTATGATGTAGAAAATAACGCCAGTAGGCTCTAATTGGTGACCAACTGACCTGCCGCAACATAAAATCGCATCCAAGCAAGCCACCTTTTCTCGGTTTCTCGGCTCGGGTTAGTTGAGTTTGAGTTGTTGAAGGAGTGCTGAGCATGCTGTGGAATTCGACTTTGGACATATCGCAGCAATCGGTCGGTCGAGCAAAAGCCGGCTGGCTCATGATGACTGTTTATGATGGTGAAAGATTTTCTATTAAGGCACTTGGTTCCAGGGCTGCCAACTTTGCGTACAAATTTTGAAATCGTCTTGGCTTTTCGTTGCCGCAAATTTCGTTCATTAATTTTGAATCTTAAGTTACCAAATTGAGAATTCTAAAAAAAATCCAAAAATATAAAAATTAAAGGCTTCTAAAAGGCTATTAATTAAAAACTTGTAAACAAAATTGAAAAGCTTTAAAATGCCCATCCGTTATAGAATGTGACATTTTTTGACATATATCTCATTTGAGCGACAAAAATAAAAATGAAAAAAAAAACTACTACTCAATACTGTCTAAAATTGTTTCAAGAACTTGGAACAGGAGAAGATAAAAAATAAGGATTTTCTGTAAATCGCTGTACAGGAAAAGACCCTACGTTGATGGACTTGAAAGTTAAATGGTTTAAAAAAAATGTTGAAAGGAGTAGCACTTTAACTTTTGTTGCGTCAAACTACGACTCACAACCTTGATTTGGTAGAATCATTGATAACCTGGACCTTATAATTGGTAATTCAATTTAGATTATTGTCACCGCTTTTCTTAACCATACAAAATATCGATGCTTTCAAAAACGAGCTGGTATTGGCTCAAATTCACAGTATCTTAAGCTCTGGAAGCTCTGGAAAAGATTAAGACCTGGATCTCAATTTGGACCACAAATAGAATCAGGATCACGATAACGATCAAGATGAGGATCATCAGCACAAGGTTGCCGAAAATAATTCTGTGTTTTGGCGAAAAAATATTCTGACTTTCTGTGATTTTACCTAGAAGTTTTGTTATGATTTGTGATGCTATTTCTAATCATTTCATTAAAAATTCATGAAAAACAAGATCTTTTAAAAATTAAAAAATCATTTGCTTATCTTTAGTATTTTCCAATTCAAAGTTAGAAATACAAAATTTATACTGACTTGAAAGAAATAAATTTTGTGGAAACCTCGAAAATTAAAAAATTTCTATGAAATCTGTTATAATTTCCAATTTTCTGTGCTCTGTAACAGAGACTCTGAGAAAAATTTTTCTCGAGATAAGGATCAGGATAAGGATCAGGATAAGGATCAGGACAAGGATCAGGATAAGGATCAGGACAAGGATCAGGATAAGGATCAGGATAAGGATCAGGATCAGGATCAGGATAAGGATCAGGATCAGGATAAGGATCAGGATCAGGATAAGGATCAGGATAAGGATCAGGATAAGGATCAGGATAAGGATCAGGATAAGGATCAGGATAAGGATCAGGATAAGGATCAGGATAAGGATCAGGATAAGGATCAGGATAAGGATCAGGATAAGGATCAGTATAAGGATCAGGATAAGGATCAGGATAAGAATCATGATAAGAATCAGGATAAGGATCAGGATAAGGATCAGGATAAGGATCAGGATAAGGATCAGGATAAGGATCAGGATAAGGATCAGGATAAGGATCAGGATAAGGATCAGGATAAGGATCAGGATAAGGATCAGGATAAGAATCAGGAAAGGATTAGGATAAGGATCAGGATAAGGATCAGGATAAGGATCAGGATAAGGATCAGGATAAGGATCAGGATAAGGATCAGGATAAGGATCAGGATAAGGATCAGGATAAGGATCAGGATAAGGATCAGGATAAGGATCAGGATAAGGATCAGGATAAGAATCAGGAAAGGATTAGGATAAGGATCAGGATAAGGATCAGGATAAGGATCAGGATAAGGATCAGGATAAGGATCAGGATAAGGATCAGGATAAGGATCAGGATAAGGATCAGGATAAGGATCAGGATAAGGATCAGGATAAGGATCAGGATAAGGATCAGGATAAAGATCAGGATAAGGATCAGGATAAGGATCAGGATAAGGATCAGGATAAGGATCATGATAAGGATCAGGATAAGGTTCAGAATAATGATCAGGATAAGGATCAGGATAAGGATCCAGATAAGGATGATGATATTGATAAGGATCAGGATAAGGATAGGGATAAGGATAGGGATAAAGATCAGGCTAAGGATATGAAGAAGTATCAGAAGAAGGATCAGGGTGAGGAGCAGGATAATAAGCAAAATAAGGATCAAGATGAAGACCAGGATGAGAATCATGATAAGGGCCTGGACAAGTATCAGGATAATAAATAATATAAGGATCAGGAGAAAGATAAGAACCTGATCATGGATCAGGATAAGGATCAGGATAAAGACCAGGATAAGATTCAAAATAGGGATCAGGATAAGGATCAGGATAAGGATTAGGATAAAGATCAGGATAAGTATCAGGATAATAATAAAGTTAAGGATCAGGATGAAGATAAGGACCTTAAAATGGTTCAAAATTGGATAAGGATAAGAATTAAGATTGGAATGTTGATCAGAATCAGTTTCAAAGTTAGAATAAGGACCTGCAATAGAGCTAACATCAAGTTCAGAATCAGTATCAGGCCCAAGATTTGAATAAGCATCATCATAAGCATTAAAAGCTGGATCAGAATTAGATTTCAAATAAAACTCAGAATCAAAATCAGGAACTCGATCAGCTGCAGGATTGAGCTCCGGTTTAGAGTGTCCATATCCCGGCCATTCTAGCGTTCCCTGGATATCGGAAAGTTTGACAATCCTTTTCCCGGGAGTTCTCGAGATCCCAAGAAAAATAAAAATGAAGATTCTAACACTATACTGCATACGAAACTTTATCTATAAAATATTTTTAAATTTTAAGTTAGCAATATTGCAAAACATTTCAAACTTGTTCAACGCCTCAAAAATTTAATTAGCAATTATAAAACACGAGGCTCAAAAACTAAGCACTTTTACCGACTAACTTGTCCGATTCTTGCTGCAAAAATTTTAAATATTTGAGAAAGTTTTCCACTATGGATAGAAGCTGGATAGCTAGACTTCAGGTTATTCATCAAATCTCGTAAATTTCCAGATAACTATTCTTTTGTTTCGAAATATGTCATTTCTATGCTTCTATGCTACTGTCAACAGTTTGCGAAACGGAAGCTCTAAATCAGTGGGTTTCAAAGTGGTCCCTACCGCCCCCTAGGGGTCGTTGAGAGCTTCTAGGGGGGTGGTGAGCAAAACGTTGAAATTTGGAGTTGGGAGGGCTCAGGGGGGCGATGGGGTAATTTTTAAATTCACATTTTCACAAATTACGGAAAAACCGAGAATTGAAATGACAACGAATACGTTCAATGCCCCAGGCATCGACTTTGAAGAACTCTGAAAACCAAATTATAGCCAGGTTGAAGACAACTATCAGTAAACTCACAGAGTTGACAAGTTTTTGGCTCTGTAAAATACAATCACAAACAGATTTTTTTATTGTTAAAGATTTTTTATTCGATCTTTATATTAATCTGGATTTGTAAATTTTTTGGGTTGTACTAAAAAGCATAAATTTTAGATGACAATGTGTTGCGGGTCATATGAGTTTGATAGATTTTAAAGTTTATTCAATGCCTGAAATTTTTTAAAATGTATTGTCTAGAAAATTGACAAAAAAAATCTTTCGATTAGAATCTGTGATAAAAGGCAAAAGAAGAATGCTAACAAGTCGTATGATACTTAATTTTTAGTTCTGATTTGCTGATCTTTAGTTCAATCGATAATGAAATGAAATTCGGCAATTTTTCACGATTAAACATCAAAAGTTATTCAATTTTCAATAAATTGTCGGAATTAAGTTGATAGGACCTATGTAAGATTTTGAGACCCGTGAAAAAAACAGTATTAAAATTTAGTCTACAATTGTCAATAATAAATGTTTGAAGTTTATTTCATCAAGAAATAGTATTATTTATTATACTTTTTATGTACATATTCCACAAAATTATCAGTTAATATTTTGTGAATAGAAAAGGCGAATTTAAGATAGATGATGTTATTTGAATATTTTTATTTTCACGATGAATTATTTGTCCTGATTTTTTTTTTAATTTCAGTCTTGGTGCTAGCAGCAATTAGATTTTGAATTTATTTTGAGTTTTGTCTTGCTACAATTGATGGTTATGCTTTGATGTTTTTGTCTTCTCAAGTCAATAACAACAATTTATAAACAAGCTACATTGGTCGTTTCAAATTATACTACCAAGAAATTTCAAAAGCTTATGGTTTTGCAACGATGCCAATCAGTGTTCTTTCTGAAGATTTTTTAACAATTCGCTCTGGGGGGCGTTGAGCTCAAAAATTTGAAAACCACTGCTCTTAATGATGAGTGTTGAAAAATGGAACATCCATATTCTTTTCTTACAGTTTATTTATTTATTTAGCCTAAATCGGCTAACACGGTGTATGTTTTTATTTATTCCCGGGTAATGTCGGGTAGGACACTCTACGCAGGATAATAATGAGATTCTAAATTATTTGATGATGAATTATAATCAATTTAAATTATTAATTCATTAAGTTTTACTCTAAGTGATCGAGAATGTGTGGTTTTGGTTTCTGGCAACACTGACTAGATAAAATTATTGCTTACACATGGCAATGCCTTCTACGACTTCAAGCCCAACGCAGCATGCTCCATCCGATCCGGGTGACATATGAATAGACATGGGTTAAACCATTGAGCCACCCGCCAGTGCAGTGGGGAGTTGAAAATCTTTCGCCACCTTCTAGCCAGAAGTGTCTCTGTGGCCTAGTTTTCCTCATGTCCTATCCGTCCACCCTCACATGAAGGTGGAACTGACATTTTTCTTAAGCACATTCCTAGGCACGTGTGTGCTGTGCACTCTTAATTTAGGAGTATCTTTAACCGGTTTGCCACAGGCCGGTGAAAATCTGACACTGACCAAATAGAATTAATACATTCGATCGACGGGGGTGAGTTTCTTGGACTTCTTCTACCAATGACTCGAATATCCAAAAGACTTTCGTGCACATGCACCTACATATAAATGTATGTATGTAGCGACCAGCTTAAACGTACACCTTAGTCTAATTAGCAATTGCATACCGCTTATTGCTTATGGGCAAACGTTTAAGCTTCGGTTTTCTCGTTCCGTTTCTTGAAGCCCGGTGCAATTTTCAACAACTCAAGTGAACGCTTTGAGGGCCACACTTTTACTAGTTTGCTTAACAAACGGTAGCAGATTAACGATTTAGTATTATACGGTGTTCAGTTCGAGCTGCAATTGCGATGAATGGGTATCGAACGCCCGCCACTATGCAGAATTACCTATTTAGAGACACATTTCACAAACGAGATAAATCGAGCCGTCCGTCGTCGTCGTGGTCGGATTTTAATGTCATATTTTATTCGATGCTGTAAAGGTTAGTGTTCTAGTGTAATTGACAATTATAACGAGCCTTTTGACAGTTATCTCTGGTATGATCAATAAAAATTGTACATGCTATACTGTGAAAGTTCACTGATCTAATGTAATCAACAACCATGTCAAGGCGGTTGACATTCTTGAAATTAAAAAACAACGATCAACATTTATTGTTCAATTTAGATATTGAATATTGAAAACAGAAAACGTCAGAATCAAGAAATAAAAAGGAAGGTGAATGATCTCTATCAGATGACACTCCAACACACGCTATGAATAAATCTAAAAATGATAAAATTAAATTGTCACCATGTGCGGTTTCAAAGGTCCAAATATATTTCTTCTCTCGACCGGTTTCGTCATGACGAAAGATTGTTTACAATCAGCACGCCGTCGTCAATTAAAATACGAAATCCATTGCTGACGTTCAGTCTACCCCAGGGATACCCCATTCGGGACACGTTTAGCGTCACGTGTTGTTATTGATTCGTCTGATACTCAGCAGGTCTGACTGCATTTGGTGTGGCTGCATTGCTAAATGGGACACGTTTTAGACCAGGATTCATGTGGTTTGTCATTTCTTCTCTGAGCAGTCATCACATACTTATCTGGCAAACCTGTTTCGGAGCGTGGATTTTCAATTGAGTACTTAGATAGGCTCATGCTATTTTGAAAACATAGTTGCGACTACAGAGAGAGAAAGCCAGGAGTCAAAAAAATAACTACTAAACTTTGTTACAAATGCGTATATCAATTGATGAATCATGAGAAGGTTTTTTTTCTGAAACGTCTAGTCCATGGGTGGCCAAACCATGGCCCGCGGGCCACATGTGGCCCGCGTCTGTCTTTTTGTGGCCCGCGAGGCTTTTTTTCAGAATTGAATATTTTTCTTCTACATCATTAAAAAACTGACTGACAATATCAAGCAAAAGGAAATATTATTATATTCTTCAATTTTTACAACATTTTACATATTGATTGCACTTCGCAATCACGTATTATACCATAAATATTTGTTATTTAGTTACATTATACAAGTGGTATTGAAATAACCTCCATTTTTCTGGGAGCTTTTGGAGTTTTCAAGCGGAAACTAGAATAATTTTGAGGAGTTTGGAAGGCGTCAGGGAGATATGCTCATAAATTACGAAAGAACTCGAATAACTCAGTACACTTACATGATAATGAGAAAGTAAAAATTATTTATGTTCACTTTAAGCTAAAAATTCACCGTATATCAAAATTACTCACAAGATTTTCACAAAACTTAATTTTTTTTAATTTGTAGTCCGAAGTTTTAATTTCAGTTGTCAGCTTCGATTGAAAAAAAAAAACCAAATAGGAAAACCAAAGCTCAAAATAATTTAAATCTAGTTTGTAAAATTATCACCATTATCAGAGTTATATTGGTACAAATTTTTTACTATTTGAAATTCGAACTCTATTTTCGAAACTTTGTTTACCAATAAAAAATATTCAGCTTGTTAAAATTGATACTCTGCACTTTATGTATACTTAACTTGAACAGAAAAAGGTAACATTTTGTAAATTAAGTAAAAATGATATATATTATTATTGGTAAGTTATTTTCAATTTATGTTCAATAGACTAGTTCACTTTTCGGCTTTTTTCGCTGATCACAACGCCACTTACAGGGTTTGATCCTAATTCATTTTCAAGTACTCTGGCCGAATTTGAGATCATTCGAGTAAGTTTCCAGCGTGCGCTAGAAGTTTTATTGAAAAAAGTCCATTTTTCTGGAAAATTTCCGTAGATGTGTTCTAGCAAGCTGTTGTTAATATAAAAAGATAATTTTTTAGTGCTCGGTGATTGGTATAACAAGCATTCGTATGGACCTGTTTTAGATAATTGACTAAATCAAACCGAAAAAATTTAAAAATTCATAAACTACCAACTTTTACAGAAAATTTACTTACAAGTTAAGAACTTAAAATCAGTAGTAAATAGAAAAAAAATATTTTCAATATAAACTTTTCATAAAAAGATAGCCTTATTTATAACCTTTAATTTGATGTATAACACTTAATTATCGCAACAGTACAAGCAAAGATATTCAAACATTCACATCAAATTCTTTGAATCATATTGGTGTCTCCATTCAAGTTTTAGCATTATGCAACCTGCAAAACGTGGCATCAAGAGGACTTGCTTACAACTTGATCAAAGCGCGCGCTTTTTTTAACTCCTGGCCCCGCCATGGGGTACTTGATTGAATAAAATATCCTTTCTTGTGCACAAGTTGGTGTGGAGCAAACTTGAATGAAAAATATTTTATCAAATCAAATTTGTTGCATAGATATTTGAATAACTTTGATAGCACTCTTGCGATCATTAAGTGTTATACATCAAATTAAAGGTTATAATGAAGGCTATCTTTTTATGAAAAGTTTATATCAAAAATATTTTTTTTCTATTTACTACTGATTTTAAGCTCTCAACTTGTAAGTAAATTTTCTGTAAAAGTTGGTAGTTTTAGAATTTTTAAATTTTTTCGGTTTGATTTAGTCAATTATCTAAAACAGGTCCATACGAATGCTTGTCATACCAATCACCGAGCACTAAAAAATTATCTTTTTATATTAACAACAGCTTGCTAGAACACATCTACGGAAATTTTCCAGAAAAATGGACTTTTTTCAATAAAACTCCTAGCGCACGCTGGAAAGTTACTCAAATGAGCTCAAATTTGGCCAGAGTACTTGAAAATGAATGAGAATCAAACCCTGTAAGTGGCGTTGTGATCAGCGAAAAAAGCCGAAAAGTGAACTAGTCTAATGTTCAATGCTATATCAAATAAAAGACAGTGTTGGGCATTAAAACGCTGATCGCTTATCAATGTGCTCTGTTTTGTTGTGAAATTCGGTCTCTCTCCAAATTTGTGGGGAGCTGGATAAACAAGCTCCACCAAGGACAATTTTATAAACAAGATGGCTGATTTAAAGTTGCCTTCAGATTGTGAACCTTTTTTCTGTAAGTTCACCAAAATTAAAATACCGAATATAAAATTAGCGGCCTTATAAGTGATTGAATTTTTGCAATTAAAATATACAGTTAAGTAAAATTTATCTAAATTTCAACTTGAACTAATTTGGTAATTCCTTTTTAAATTTTTGTGTTTGACCATTCTCCATATATATTTTTCTAGAATTTGAATTTTTCATTCGTATGTGAAAGTATGTTAAAAAATTCTTTTATGGAAGGATTTCCCACTTTTCGAATTTAAATTTGATCAAATGGGAAATTTTAAAAGAACGATCATTGAAATTTTAAAGTTTTCGATTAGGTACGAGAAAATTTTGAAATTTTTTGAAAACATGGAAGAGCTCTTTTAATATTATTAGTTTATTTTAACAATTGAAGAACGTAAAAAAATTTCATCTGAAATGCGAAAAGGTTATGAAGGTTATTTTGTTTTTAACAATCCCGTTCTACAGAGTTGTTTTTTAGTTTTATTAACAAATTTTTACCATGATTTGATTTTTAAAATGTAAAAACCATGAAACTGACTTTATTTTCACGGTAGTACGCAAACTATTTGGTCCTTATGGAATGAATAAGCTCAGAAAGTTTTAAATCTCTAAAAAACGCTATATGTGTGAAGCATTGTTGAGGAAATGTGAAATTTAATTCTGAACCCATGTATTGAGTCTGAATTGGAAGGTAGAATCTTGTCCATTAGTTCGTTAAAAGTATATTAAAATCTTTTAAATTTCTGTTTTGGTCAAATAAAGAAGAACTGATAAAAATCTGTACTGAATCCCGGGAATCTATCTGACTCAATCTGTTTTTAAAACATGTAATCAAATATTTGGCTAATTGGCTTAAGGTAACCCACTGAAATTCATTTGCATTTAATACTAAAGTTTTTTTTATGTGGCCCGCAAGCAAGTCTTAGTACTTAAATTTGGCCCGCCTGTTGAAAATCTTGGCCACCCCTGGTCTAGTCCCTAGGACTAAAATTTCGAAGCAATAAAAACGTTTACTTGAATGTTTTAATCGTCATTAGCAAATTGAGACTTAATTCCTGAAAAAATATTTATTGATTGATTCATGGATCTAACCTTCAACTTCAAAAACATAAAAAAAATCGCTCAACTAAAAACGTATAGGTTTGTTCATCCTGTTTTGTTTTATTTCAAACCATATGTACTCGCTCAAATCACTCACTGTCATTAACTGCAATAAAAATCGAATTTCAACACCAACAAGAAAGCATATGCAAATCTTCAGATGAGATAAAAAAAATCATCTTCACATGTTGGCGAGCGAAAAACTAAAGAAAAAAATTATTTCATTAGATCACTGCTTATTTTTCAATAATTTTCCGGAAAAACAGATTAAAAACATTTATTTTATATAAAAAAAAACTGAAATTTCAGCTTTTTTTCATTTGGGCTAACCCTACTTTCAAAATGATCAATCTCAATGACTTATAAGCTGTGAATAAATTTTATAAAATTGCCAAAAATAGACAACTGTATTTACAAGGCCGTAGGGACAGGGGAGATGGTAGTTTAATAATCCATTTAAATTTAAGATTTAAGAATGAAAGATTGTTATTTTTATGAAACCAATAAAATACATTTCCAGCTGAATTTTCACTTGAAGATAAAGTACAAGTGCTACAAAAATTTATAATTAATTTTTTATTTCATAATTAGAATCTTGTGAATATTTCTTTTAAATTGGAAGAAAGATTTTTCGAACAACTTAATTTTCAAAATGATTTCAAACTTTATTTAAGATTTTGGTTTGTGATTCAAAACTGACTCTGATAGAAATCAAAATTTAATTTTGAGTCCTGAATCAAGATTATAAAACTACAAACTCCTGCTATTTGAATCCTTAATAAAAAATTTCATATTGATATTTTTATTTTGATTATAAAACTATATATTAGGCTTAATCTGAGTTTTTAATTTTTTTATTCCGAGTCTGAAACTACATATTAATTGTTAACCAAAAAGCATCAGCAGAACCATTAACCGGAAATCTCTTATTTAAGTTCGGAATTTTTAGATTTCAATATGAATTTTTTCTTCGGTTATTCTAGAAATTCAACTTGTTTTAATTCTGGATCACCATTATGTAACTATCTTTAGTTCCGATCCTCTATAAGAGTTAAAAATAAAAATTATAAATTCAAATCTAGAAAAAAGTTTATAATATTAATTATTTTCCTTCATTCTCCGATATAATGAGTTCCGAATATGGAAAATGCAACTTGTTCAAGTTTGAAATGCAAAACCAAGATTCAAATCATAAGTTTGTGTCAATTATCAAAAACTGAAATTCAAGTAGAAAAAACTGGATACAGAATCCGAAATCTGATCCCATCGAATTTTCACGTTAATATTTAAGCAGCTCTTGAACCACAAAATTTGGAGTTATTATAAATTAAGCTTTCCAGATATTTTTCGGCAAATATCCGAGCCGTGCAAATTCGGGCTTTTTTTTACTTGAATTTTGAATCATATTTTAAGCTTCCAAAAATCGTTAGTGTTAATTTGTTTAAAATTTGTTCAAAAAATTTGTAAGCCAAATACATGATTCGAATGATTCAAATTTTGTTTTGAATGTTTGTTTGCTTTAGCAAAAAAAGTGAAACAATTCGGGCAAAATCTGGGCAATCTGACAAGCTAAGTCTACATTCAATATTTGGGACTAAATTTCTATCAACAAGTGTGGAAATTTTTCGATAAAACTGTAGTAGAATTGTTGACCTGGAATAAGATTCCGAAGTTTTTGTTTTTGTTCTGAGTCGAGATTGCTACTCTTGAATCATTTTGATCGTTCATCTAAATTTGATTGAAAATTTGAAATTTTGAGTTCAGAAAAGAGCATTTCGCTTGGCAGTTTAAGACCCTCATGAGAGGTGGGGGATTCGTCAGTAATTCTTTCAATTATCATATTAATTAATATTAAAATATTCAGTTAGGCTTCCGCTTTTCCAAATTCGAATTTCCGGGCTTTACGCTTAACCCTGCCATCAGATTTCGTACAGCCACCTTGTCCACCTTCTTCGCCGCAGAAAGCCAGTTTGCCTTGAACTGCTGCTCGTCCTTAGTAGGTTTTTAGGTCTTCTTTAAGTTCCACTTGACAATAGCCCAGTATTTCTCAATTGGGCGGAGCTCTGGCGTGTTGGGAGGGTTCTTGTCCTTGGGAACCACCTGCACGTTGTTGGCGGCGTACCACTTCATGGCCTTTTTACCGTAATGGCAAGATGCCAAATCCGGCCAAAACAGTACGGAACAACCGTGTTTCTTCAGGAAAGGCAGCAGACGATCATTCAAACACTCTTTCACGTAAATTTCTTGGTTGACAGTCCCGGAAGCTATGAAAATGCTGCTTTTCAAGCCACAGGTACAGATGGCTTGCCAAACCAGATATTTCTTTGCGAACTTTGACAGTTTCATGTGCTTGAAAATATCTGCTACCTTTCCCCTTTCTTTTGCCGTATAAAACTACTGTCCCGGAAGCTGCTTGTAGGCGGCTTTAACGTAGGTTTCGTCGTCCTTTTCCACGCAGTCAAACTTCGTCAGCATCGTCGTGTACAGCCTCCGTGATCGCGCTTTGGCCGTCGTATTTTGTTTATGATCGCGATTTGAAGTCACTACCTTCTTGTAAGTCGATATTCCGGCTCGTTTTTTGGCTCGATGCACGGTTGTAGACGATACACCCAGCTTATTTGCGGCATCTCGGAGAGAGAGGTTCGGGTTTCGCTTGAAACTACCGGCAACTCTCTTTGTCGTCTCAGCGGCTTCCGGTTTTCGATTTCCCCCCGATCCAGACTTCGTGGCTGTCGACAAACGTTCCCCAAACACTTTAATTACATTTGTAACAGTTGATTTGGCAACTTTTAGCGATTTTGCCAGCTTTGCGTGCGAGTAGCTCGGATTTTCGCGATGCGCGAGCAAAATTTTGATACGCTGCTCTTCTTCCTTGGACGGCATTTTGACAACTGAAGAGTGAATTCCAAAATCAAAATAGGAGCAACATTCTACACACACACACACACCTTCAAAATGAGGGGTGTTCAGGTTTTTTAAATGCAAAATTGAAAGAAATAAGTCAAGATGATATTGACAAAATTTTGACCGTATCACCTTTGATAGATTTTTTTCGAATAACCGCTTTATTCTGCTTAGATTTGTAAGGGTTTGGTGTTAAAAATCCGAAATCAAATGCTCATAATTTGCCAGGTTTGAAAAAAAAGCTATTCTGGTTTGCTCAGCCAACAAAAAACTTATATTATAGTGAAACTATTCGAGATATTATTACAGAGGGCCCCCTTATCTGACATCTTTAAAGTTTGAATTCCGATTTTTGAGGTTCAATTTTCTTTTCTAGATTTCAAGAACTTAAAGCAGTATGATTATAGAACTGTTCAGTCTCGTGAATATTGGTCACCTTGAATTCATATATTTTTGTTAATTCTTTCCAACCCCTTGATCTTTTCGCTGAAGTTTGGCTTTAGTTTTAGTAAAGTGTTGCCGTTTTGTAATAGTTTAAGTAAGAACATTAAGAATTAGGGCGCCAAAAATTTTTTTTGTTTGTTTATTTTTCTGGGATTTTAACACATCGTGTTATTCATCCCTGAAAGCGCCAAAAAGTGTAATTATAAGTTCAAATAAAATTATATGCCTCTAAAGGTTCCACTAGTCGACAAGTCAGGTCTTATTTTTGCAATCCGAAATGTTTTACCCAAACAGAAATGTTATATTTTTTCTTACTCAGGGGGGCTCCTGAACCGGGGGAAAGGGGCGGGGATATTTCCCTCCATTTTATCTTCCTCAATCTGACCTTGCTTAACAAGAATGATAGTATTTTTTCACTAAATAAATGAAGCTTCCTTAAAAAGTCTTACAAAAAAAAATTCCTTCTATTATCCATGAAGTAAAGGAAAAAAAAGTACTTAAATCAGATTTTCCTCAGGGTTGCCAGATTGTCCGGTTTTATCCGGGTTTGCCCGGAAATTTTTTAAAAATTTAAACAAAAGTCCGGCCCGGCAGCTTCGCCATCTGTAAAAAAAAGGATGAGGCGGGTTTGCTATTTAAATAGATATGATACGGCGGGTTCGCCATGTAAAAAAAAAGATGAGGTGGGTTCGCCAACAGTAAATAAATATGAGGCGGGTTCGCCCTTTGAAACGAAAGATGAGGCGGGTTCGCCAACTGTTGAAAATGATGAGGCGGGTTCACCATGTAAAAAAATATGATAAGGCGGATTCGCCATGTGACAAAAGGGTTAGGCGGGTTCGCCATGTGAAAAATGATGAGGCGGGTAAATGGATGAAGCGAGTTCGCCATGTGTAAAATAAGGATTCGGCGGGTTCGTCATTTTATGGAAATGCGAGTACGCCATTGTAAAAAAGCAAACGGCATGTGGTAGAAAAATCTTCATTGAAATGAAGGGGGAATGTGGTATCTATCGATCGAAGGAGTCGAGTGCTTATGCAGAGAAAGAATGCCAATTGAATTGTGGACGTACCTACAATCTAAAGGATTACATATAGATTGGTCAACCTCTTGGAGATACTTTTGAGTCCAGTATCCAGTTATTCAAGATGCAATACTAAGGTGCAGGGTTACTGATAATCGCTTCATTTGCTTCGAAATTTCTAATTGTTACCGTCGCAACCACAGTAACGACGCTGTTAAGCATTGACTCACAAACGATTCAAAACATACAACATAAGAGCAAGTTTACTAGTGTTGGGAAAAAGTGGTAGAAATTTTGACATTTTGAAATTTTCACCTTGTAAAAATGTTTTCAAGATCTTGGGGCGTTGTATTTATTTGCAACACTGTTTCTATTTCAGCCGTATGTGATGGTGTTGAAACTTACGGTTTCCTCCGGAACAGCAGCAGCACAGCGGCACAGCAGCAAACTTCTGCTGCCACGAGCGAAACCAAAACAGTGTGTTTTGGTTCCGCATGCTTTGAGTCAATTCGTAATCGAGAACAATAGATCGATGATTGCTGATGACAGGTGATGATGGTAAACACGGTACAAATGTTTACATCATCACACGGTTAGGCGAGAAAACTCAAATTGGGTTTGTGGTGACACAACAGTGTTGCCAGATATTCTGGGTAAGAATACCAAAGTACTCATTGAGAAATGAGTACTTTCCCGGTTAGGGAATATAAAATGTGGAAGTGACAATTAGCTATCGCTAATTAATATAGTTGTAATCTAATGACCTCACAGACGAAACATGAATAAAGATAACTCTATTCCACCACTGAAACCTGCGTTTTCAACAGGTTATGGGCCCAGATACGTCTGGATTTTTGGAAAAACGAGTTAGTGAGAGGGGTACTCTCAAGTTTACCAGTTTGCGGTTAGCAAGTGCTCCAGCAGCCAGCGCAGAAGGACCAGCCCGGGTCGAGGGGACAGCCACCAGCCAGAGGACTACCGCAGAGGGCCAGCCAGCTGATGGAGGACCGCCAGCGCAGATACCAGCCAGCGAGATGTCCCAGGCCAGCCAGGAGGTTCCGCCAAGGCTCGAGTCCGGGGAGGTTCGCGGATAGAGAGGGTTACTCTCGATGCCATCACGAGCCACGCTGCGGTTAGCATGCGTGAGCTCACGTCCGACGGCCGGGAGGATTCCCTGGATCCGCAACCGGGCAGCGCGATGGTCAGGAGGTCCACCCCGGATTAATTGGGTGGTGCTGATAGCCGAGAGGGTTACTCTCGTGCTGTGGTTGTGCGCTGTGGTCGGCAGTTATGAGCTGACCCATGAGCAGAGGACCACCAGCGCAGAGGATCGTCTAAGCAGAGGTCACGAGATGCTTCAGGTCAGCCAAAAGGTGCCACTGGAGTTCGAGGCCGGGAAGTCGGGTTCCGAGAGGGTCACTCTCGATGCCGACACGAACCGCGCTACGGTTAGCAGCATGGTTTCATTTCCGACGGCCGGGAGGAGGACTCTCGGGATCTGTAACCAGGATTGGTCAGGTCCGAATGCTCCAGATGGAGCATTAGCCCGTATCGGAGATTGGGAAAAGCTGTTCGAGAGTGTTACTCTCAAGATGTGGAGCTACGCTGCAGTTAGCAAGCGTGAGCTGATCCAAGCCAGCAGTTTATTTTTCCTATGGATTTGGAGATATTTTGGGCGACGGTTAGTTGCCAAAAACTTCAACAGTGCATCAAAGCCAGATTGGGCGCATGCTGCTGAAGGTTTCATTCCGACTCTTCAGAGCAATAAAATCGTTGGAGAAACTGGACAGTTTATAAAGCTGCAAGCCGAGATGATTGTTCTCGTGCTTTCGAGTTGCGTTGCGCATGTGGTTAACATGCGTGAGCTCGTCTTCGACGGTTGGACACTGTTGTGGGTGCTGTGGATGAAGTGGGTTGGCCGACGGTTAGTCGCTAGCACAGTGAACCAGTTCTTGCTGTGGATTCCTGTCGAGAGTGCAGATTCTCAAAGTCATCGCGATATGAAGGCTTTGAGAGGGAACGCAAAGAAAGCGGCAAGAGGTTGTTTATCTGGGGTTACCAGAAAACATCGTTCGAGAAAGCAATGTGCTGTACATTCGCATGCTGAGGTTATCAGCCACCAGAATGAACGAAATGTTAGATTCATCATCGATTCTGGTGCCAGTCAGCATATGGTGCGAGACGAGACCCTGCTTGTGGGCGTTCGAAATCTTTCAGAGCCAGTTGAGATCGCAACAGCGAAGAGCGGAGAGATATTGAAAGCTTTCAAAACTGGAACAATGCATTTGAGCAGTATAATTGGGAAGTCAATTGTTCCAATTATACTGTTGGATGTACTTGTGATCCCAGGTTTGGAGGACAACTTACTTTCGGTCAGAAAGTGCACCGAAAACGGGAAAAGAGTTACTTTTCTCGGAAAGCAAGTACAGTTTACATTTTCAGGGGAGGTTTTCGCCCGAGGAAAACTCCTGAACAACGAGTACTGCCTTGATTTGTTGTTGGAGCCTAGTCGAGACGATGTTGTTCATGAACAGCTGGTCATCGACAAGAATGTTGAGATCCCACCAGAGGCCATCACATTTGAGCGGTTAGCCGATGTATATGAGCCAGAACAACAGCCCACATCCGAGCAGCTAGACGATGCTCATGCACATGAAAACACATTCGAGCGGTCAGCTGATGTGCCAACAACAGAAAACACATCTGAGCGGTTAGCCGATGTGCCTGCTGATCCCGATCACACTGTGGTTAACAGTGTGGTTGTTGACGATCACGGCGAGAGCGACTACGAGAGCAGCGAGGAATTTCCGGACGATGACGATGATGACCAAGATTCCGTCACCCCTGAACCGGCCCTGAGACGAAGTCAGCGAACAAGAGGAACTACACAGCGCTACGTGGCTAACGTAGCCGCTGTTGTTGATGAGGAGCTACCTCAGAACATCACTGAGCTGAAGCGCCGGGACGATTGGGATTCCTGGAAGGTCGCCATCGACGAGGAGATGACAGCCCTGAAGGAGAACAAGACTTGGGAAGCGGTTAGCTTGCCCCCGGGTCACAGGAAACCCATCCTGTCCAAGTGGGTGTTCACCGTGAAGGACGATGGTCGCTACAAGGCTCGATTGGTCGCGAAAGGGTGTTCCCAAAGACCAGGATTGGACTACTGGGAAACCTATGCACCGGTAGCCAAGATGGAGAGTGTCCGAACCGTTTTGGCATTGGCGAACGAATTCGACATGGTCGTTCATCAAATGGACGTCAAAACTGCATTCCTGAATGGAAATTTAGAAGAGGTTATCTTCATGCAGTTGCCAAACGATGACGTGGGAAAATCAAAGGTCGTTCGATTGCAGAAAAGCCTGTACGGCTTGAAGCAAGCGGGTCGTGCTTGGAACCAGCGATTCGACGACGAGATAAGAAAGCTTGGTTTCTATCCGTTGAAGAGTGACTGCTGCGTTTATAGATCCTGTAAGCGAGGACTCACCCTCATCCTGTACGTGGATGATATTCTGATTGCCGGAAAAGACGTTTCAGAGGTTATCTGGATCAAGACCGAGCTTGGGAAACTATTCCAGATGAAGGATCTCCTAGAAGTCAAGACTTTCTTGGGGATGACCATCAAGCGAGACTTCCCGAATAGCATCATCGAGATTTCGCAATCAGGATACGTCGAGAAGGTTCTGCAACGATTTGGTATGGCCGATTGTAAACCCGTAAGCACACCGCTTGACACAAACGTTCGCTGGACGAAGCTGAACGATGGTGAGGTTATCACCGAACAACCATTCAAAGAAATGATCGGTTGTCTACAATATCTGGCAACATCTTCGAGACCAGATATCTGTGCTGCGGTTAGCGCACTGAGCAAGTACCAGGCCAGCCCGGCGGATAGGCACTGGCAAGGCCTGAAGCGTATTCTGCGATACCTTCGAGGTACGACCGATACGGCGTTGGTATTTCGCAGAAACGCGAAATTGGAACCACTCATCGGATATGCTGATGCAGATTTTGCCAACGACTCCGATGATCGAAGATCTGTATCAGGCTACGCTTACATGTTCTTCGGAAATCTTATTTCGTGGTCAACGAAACGTCAGCAGACGGTCAGTCTGTCATCGACCGAAGCTGAGATAGGAGCCCTTTGCCGTGCAGTCAAGGAAGGTTTGTGGTTAACAAACTTCCTAGGTGAATTGGGTGTGGTTAGCACTCCTTTCACGTTAATGGAGGACAACATCCCTTGCATCCAGTATCTGGAAGAGGCGCGGACTCATCAGCGGATGAAGCATCTGGATGTGAAGTATGCTTTCATCAGAGACATCATAAGAAGCGGTCAGCTATCTTTGCGACACATCTCTACTGAGGATCAGCCAGCTGATGCGTTCACGAAGGCGTTACCAAGGGCCAGGCACGCGAAGCTGTTCAGCATTCTCAATCTGCGAATTGAGGGGAGGTGTTGAAACTTACGGTTTCCTCCGGAACAGCAGCAGCACAGCGGCACAGCAGCAAACTTCTGCTGCCACGAGCGAAACCAAAACAGTGTGTTTTGGTTCCGCATGCTTTGAGTCAATTCGCAATCGAGAACAATAGATCGATGATTGCTGATGACAGGTGATGATGGTAAACACGGTACAAATGTTTACATCATCACACGGTTAGGCGAGAAAACTCAAATTGGGTTTGTGGTGACACAACAGTGTTGCCAGATATTCTGGGTAAGAATACCAAAGTACTCATTGAGAAATGAGTACTTTCCCGGTTAGGGAATATAAAATGTGGAAGTGACAATTAGCTATCGCTAATTAATATAGTTGTAATCTAATGACCTCACAGACGAAACATGAATAAAGATAACTCTATTCCACCACTGAAACCTGCGTTTTCAACAGATGGAAATATTGCTATTTTTGCATCACAGCATGCGACAATACAACACGTGTTATAAAAAACACTAGAAGGCCATTGATCTTGAAAATGTTTTTGCATGGCAAAATTTTCAAAATGTGCCCTTATTGTCAAAATTTCTACCAATTTTTCCCAACACTAGTGAACTTGCTCTAAGAACGCCGTCTTAGTGAACCATGTACTATGAATTTTCGTTCTGTTTGTGTTGCCTAGCGTAACTTGTTGATTTTCTCCTTTCGATTTTCAGTCATTGTTTACTCCAGCAATCATTCGAATCGCTACTGAATGAATTCGTTTGCGAGTTGATTCGGCGCGAGTTGATGACGATGCTGTTGATTCATGCCCAAAATCAGACCTTTAAGGAAGAATGCTTTTAGAGATCAATTCCTGGGATAAAGTCTAAGACCGATATTTAATAAAATAATTAACACACCTTGAGAGGCAAATAAGCCAATTTTGGCATAAATTTGGTTCTTGGGCATCTCTTGCGTTCCAAGAATCAAATCTTTTTCCTTCATGAAGCGTTCGCAGCGAAGCATGATCGTCAGCGAGTCGAGTAAATGTCGAAGAATTCTACGCCGTCGACGCGCAATGTTTTCATTAGAGGCGAATGATGATTGTTTGATGGTTACCGATAGTAACTCAGAAAACAACTGGTGGTTACTAAAGAGGGGAAGAAAAACAAACTAGGTTTGCGTCGTTCGATGCTGGAAAGCGTCGTTTCTAATAAAAACAGACTTTCTATGTTGAGGAGTAAAATCGTTGGTGACTAGTATCGGGGTGAAAAATCATTCTGAGTGAAGATCAGCAACCTTGCTAAGGTTGCCAGATTTTTTTCAGCACGTATCTGAGCCGCCCTAATCAGGTACATTTTATATAAAAACATGGCAAGATCCAAATATTTGATTTCAAAATTGACAACCAAAAACCCGAGCAATGTCCGGGAAAATTTTATTAAAACACAGAAATTATTCTACAAAAATAAAGAGAAAAAATTGCAAAAAAAAATTCATCAAAACTCTTTGACAGATTTTAAATCGAATTTTAGGCTTCCAAAAAACCTTTCATGATTATTTTTGTAAAATTTGCTCAAAAAAGCTTGTTTTGGAGGTAAAAATGAAAAAAATCAAAACGCACTTTTTTTTATTCGCCAAATAGAGTGAATAAATTCCAGCAGAATCTGATATTTTATCATTAACATCCGGGAAACCGGGCCGGGCCAGACTGGACTGTTCCAAAATTTTGTTTTAAATGACCGTGCAAACCCGGAGAAAACCGGGAAATTTTTATGTTAAACGGTAGTCAATGAATTTCTTTGGTCGAGACAAAGTGGAAGCTATTACACGCAAGGATCGTTATTTTTAATATATGATTTTTAATATATTGATTGTTCGACTTTTTGCCGGAAAAGTTGCACTGAAATCGTTAAAATCGAATCAAATTGTTGGTTTATCATCCATTTTCAACGTCTCGGAAATTATTCCGATTGGAATCATCAAAGTATAGCAACTAAGTAAATTAATGTTTTCCTCAAGGCTTGAGCAGTTTTACAGTCAATTGAACAGCGTGGTTGAGAGAATTCCGAAGGGTGACATTCAAATCCACTTAGGCGACTTCAACGCAAAGATTGGCTCCGATAATCAGGACTTTGAGCGCATCATGGGGCGCCATGGTCTAGGACAGATGAGCGAAAACGGAGAGCTGTTTGTAGAATTTTGTGGCAACAACAACATGGTGATCGGTGGATCGCTCTTCCCCCATCGACCAGCACATAAGGTCACTTGGGTATCCCGAGATGGCCGAACAGAAAATCAAATTGACCACATCTGCATCAGTCGAAAATGGAGAAGGAGCCTTCTTGATGTCCGCAACAAACGAAGCGCAGACATTGCATCCGACCATCACCTCGTCCTTGGCGAGATACGACTGAGGGTTGCGCGTGTCCAACGGCGCGAGGAGAAAGTCGGGTGTCGATACGACGTCCGCCGGTTGGAGAATCCAGAGGTGAAAAGGGCATACGTTGAACAGCTAGAATCCCGAGCCTCGGAACTGCCGACAGACGGAACAGTCGAAGAACAGTGGTGTGGAATCAAGAATGCCTTTATCACGACGAGCCATGGTACTCTCGGTAAAGTTTGTGGAAGACGAAGTGAATGGATGTCGGATGAAACCTGGAGGATGATCGATGATCGGAGAAAGGCGAAAGTCGGAATTGAGCAGGCATGTACCGGGTCAGCCAAAGCAGCCGCCCGCTTACGATATGCGGAGCTGGAAAAGGCAGTTAAACGAGCTTGTAGACGAGACAAGAGAGCCTGGACAAACTCCCTAGCCGAAGAGGGAGAAAGAGCCGCCGCCATTGGAGATATCCGATTATTATATGATATTTCTCGCCGCCTTAGTGGTGCAAGGACTAATGCAAGAATGCCGCTGAAAAACCGAGCAGGTCAGCTGCTGACAGATCGAACAGATCAGCTCAAGCGTTGGACTGAGCATTTTGATCAACTTTTCCGAGTTACAAATAGCAATGGCCAACAGAACCCGCAGCTCGAGGCGCCCACAGTAAGTCGCATTAATGGCGTCAACTCGGAAGCGCCCACGCTGGCTGAAATAGAAGCGGCAATCAAGGACATGAAATCCAACAAAGCGCCTGGAATCGATTGCATTCCTGCTGAACTGCTCAAAGCCGACCCTGCCTTGTCAGCACAAATGTTGCACCGTCTTTTCACTGACATTTGGGATACTGCAACATTCCCGGCCGACTGGATGCAGGGTATCCTCGTAAAGGTCCCAAAGAAAGGAGACCTAACAGAGTGCGGTAACTGGCGTGGCATAACTTTGATCTGTACAACCCTTAAAGTACTCTGCAAAGTGATCCTGAACAGGATCCAGGAGAAAATCGATGCTACACTCCGACGGCAACAAGCTGGATTCCGATCCGGACGATCATGTGTGGACCACATCACAACGCTACGAATAATACTGGAACAAATCAACGAATTCCAGGACTCTCTTCTGCTGGTGTTCGTTGATTTCGAAAAAGCATTTGACCGACTGAACCACGAAAACATCTGGGCTGCTCTTAGACGACGAGGGGTCCCAGAGAAACTAGTCCATCTCATCGAAGCACAGTACGAGGCATTTTCGTGCAAGGTCTTACACGACGGTGTCTTGTCCGAACCAATCCCGGTAACTGCTGGAGTGAGACAAGGATGTATTTTGTCACCGCTGCTTTTTCTCATCGTAATGGATGAGATCTTGACTGGATCGATTGACTGTAGACCAAACCGAGGATTGCCGTGGAATCCTTCAACCATGGAGCAACTGAACGACCTTGACCTGGCAGACGATATTGTTTTGCTCGCCCAAACACAACAAGACATGCAGAGCAAACTCGACGACCTCACCGAAAGCTCCAAGGCAGCAGGTCTCAAAATCAATGTCGGAAAGACCAAGTCGATGGAAATCAATACAGAAAATCGTTCCAATTTCGTGGTAGCTGGACAACAGGTTGAGACAGTGGAGTGCTTCCAGTATCTTGGTAGCCAGATTACGCCTGATGGTGGTACCAAGAAGGACATCGAAACCCGGATCAGAAAAGCCCGATTTGCGTTTGCGAGTCTCCGAAACATCTGGCGGTCACGCCAGATCTCTCTACGAACTAAGATCCGAATCTTCAACTCAAACGTCAAATCCGTATTGCTGTACGGGTGTGAGACTTGGTGCACATATGCGGTGACGACGCGAAAACTGCAAGTTTTTGTGAATCGGTGCCTGCGGAACATCATCCGCGCTTGGTGGCCTGGCAACTGGATCTCAAACGTTGAACTTCATCGCCGGTGTCATCAAAAGGCGCTAGAAATCGAGATTCGGGAACGTAAGTGGAGATGGATTGGGCACACGCTGCGAAGAGATGAAAACGAGATTTGCAGAGAGGCGCTTGACTGGAATCCAGATGGGCATCGAAGAAGAGGCAGGCCCAAAAGCTCGTGGCGGCGAAGTCTAGCCGCTGAAATCCGCACAGTTGACGAGAACCTTGGCTGGCAGCAAGTGAAGACGCTGGCTCCGGATCGCCAGCAGTGGAGATCTTTTATCTCAGCCCTATGCGCCGGTCAATCGGCGCTGGACCCTTAGCTAGCTAGCTCAAGGCTTGTGAGTCATAGAAAACTTTCCACAACACCTTATTGTTTGTATAAAAATGTGTGGGACCTTATGAAGAAGAAACTGAATTCATGCAAGCCAAAAGTATATGCATAAATTGACACGGTCTCATAGAACTTACAATCGAAACCGCAATCGAGTTGGGAATAATTACAGCAACAAAGATCGTGCACAAAACTATGGCTATATGGTCATAAACCTGCGCGAATTCTGTAAAAAAAAATGAACACATGTAGGTATGAAAACATGGGATCGGCAGATCTAACAAAATGAAACCCCTTCTGGAGCAACAGGGCCGGGTCCTAATGTAAAATTTATTAAACCGGAATACAGGCTGCCTGACTGCAGATGGTTGCTCATCAATTCCCATAATGACGGAAGCCGGTGGGGAGTAAGAATCCCCGGTCGATTGGATTTTTTTTCCTAAGTCTGTGTTTTGAAGATATTGTTCGTTTATTCGTTCAATAACCAGCACGTGTGAAAACCGTAACTCATGTTCGCCGAATTAATCCAATTACAGAATCAAATTATAGTCGGACAGGAATTGGGATAGTTTTGAAATATATTACTCCTGTATTTTTTTTAAAAAAAAAAAGGTAAATTTTAAAAATCCGAAGCTGTTTTGTTCAGGATCGCTTTCGAACATCAGATTCTGAGTGAAAGAAAAAAATCTGAATCCTATTCCGTATACAATTTTTACTTTCGATCATTAAATCTAAAAAAAAAACATGTTTTTACACTCAACAAAAAAATAACACGTAGTTCTGTAACCGATCCCGGTAAATTACTGACATTACGATGGCTGGTATTAATTTTCTACCACCCCGAAATCCAAATAAACAGGACATACATATGGTTTTGTCTGATCATGACAGGGCAGTTTTTGGACTTTGAGATTCGCTGCCCGGTCCGGCGCAAACTTCAATTACTTTTTTAATGATGATGATGAGATTCCTTTCGGTGCCGGTATCATTGCGGTTGGATCAGTTAAAGTGGTGGGCGCGGTGGCTTATCGCGATGCTCTCTAGAATAAATAGACTTTTTTCTTCTAACTTCTTGCAAACCCATACAGTACACACACACACTTTGCTCACTCATGTTAACAAATGTTTTTCTTCTCTTTATTTGCAGATCGGATAGCAGTGATTATATTCGGGATTGCTACCCTCATCACCGGTGTGATATTATCTTCTGTTCCTTGGTTGAATTTTTTCATTATGAAGGTAAGTTTTGTTTCGGATTCATTATAAGCAAAAACAAAAATGACCATATAAAATCCATTGGCTAGCCCGGTAAACGTCATTCTACCAAAATTAATTGAAAAAATTATACATTATGAGCTGTTATTGCATTCGTTATTCTTTCTTCGGTACACTATTTTGATGTAACACCCACGGAAAATAACGTCGAGTTTTTGTTATGCTGAAAGAATCGCGATGACAAACAAATTAAAGGAAATTCACCTGACAATTGTTTAAGTTATTTCATAATCAAATTCGATTATTTATAGGAGACCTCTCCTCTTCTCAAAGCTGGAAAGAGATTCCAGTTCAATCAACAATCTATTAACCTTCGAAAGCTATTCGGGTTATTATGACCCGAACCACACATGCAGATTATCATAATCTTCATTTAAATACACTGAAGAACTGCGATTTTTGAGGAACCATGTATGTCTTGTGAAAATTATGATCAAATTAACGAAAAAAAGTATAATTCGTGAAAGGCAGTTTTGGACTTGAAAATTTTAGTCCAAATGACACCTATCTTGTGTGATTTTTTTTCAAGAAATCGATGTTTGGTCTATCGCACGTTTCGTGAAAGGAAGTTATGCCTTTTTTATCCTCAGTTCCCAAAATTTTTCAAATAGGTTGTTTATAGAAAGCATGTTCGGATTTGAAAAAAAATGAACCAAATTAGACTTATCTTCAGGGATATTTTCCGAGGAATCGAATACTGGCTGTTAGAGCCAACGCACACTTAGGAAAATGGAGATATCGCTGATTTTACCATAAATGTCCCCACCAAGGCCGTGCGAGCGAGGGGGGGGGGTTAGGGGTTTAACCCCTCCCCCCCCCCCCCCCCCCATGAAGATTATTCCAACTAAAATCTTCACCGCAGTAACGAAAAATTACTGGATCTTAAAATGTATTTGAAAATAATTGTTTTCAAAAGCAAGTCAGGATTTTGTTTGAATCACCCTTGGCTTGAAACATTCCGATATCCGACACCATTTGACGTTCGTGAATCGAAACTTACTTTTATTGTGCAATTCAATTTCAACCTTTTGTATTGGAACTCAAAACTTGATATACAAAAATCCTGTTTCGTCTCCAGAATTTCGTGTTTGTTGTTCTTCTAAATGCTCAACCAAATAAGTTTGAATGATTTACACAAGGCCACATAATTTACAGTTTTGTGAGGTGCAAGGAATTTAAAAGGTAATTTTGACTAATTCAAAAAGGTTATTCAAAAATAAAAGTTTAAAGGATTTTTAACTTTGCTCGAGATTTCAAGTAATTTTGAGTTCTGTGAAAAAAACTTGTAGAGGGTATATGTTTTTTAACTATTCCGCATTGCTCAAATTTTTTGGAAGTTTTAAACCAAAATGAAGTTTCAATTATTTTAAAGCATTAATCCTTTTTTTTGCAGGTTTCAACAAATAAGTTGAACAAAATCTAGTTTTTTTTACAATTTCTGCAGTAATGTCAAAAATACTGATAATGTTATATTTCAATTTTTTTCAACTGTAGAATTCTACTTTTTCAGAACATGTTTCATAATATTACGCTGGAAGTATAATGAACAAAATCAATGTAAGATTTTTTCATAAATTGTTTGTTAGTTAATCAGTTGATTAGCTTCACTTAAAACTGATATATTTTAAAACTCTTGATCGCCAAAACTATAAGTGCTTAATAAAATTTGGCAAAAGTTTCAGAAATATTTTTATCAAATTTGTCTCTTTTTTAATTAGGAATGTTTGTTTCCTTGAAACAAGCCTTTAAATCTAAAATTTTAATAATTAAAACATAGTTTCAAGCTTTTGTTCTTTCCACGACCAAATAGATATTTCAATTGAAAGTGACAATATACACAGAGTTTGAATTTTGATCACAGGTTTTAACTGTGATAAAAAATTTAAAAACTTTTAATTATTTTTTTCATATAAAATCATGTTTCTGAATCGACCATGATTTTCAAATTTGTTGAAAAATTATTCGAAGTAGCTACTTTAAAACTAAATTTTAATGCGCAATGTTAACTGACTTTGTATTTGCTTTGTTCTTTCAATAATTACAACAAAACTAGGAACACCTTATTTTTAACTTTTTTTTCAGTTTTTATTGATCATTTACGAAGTTACCCATTTCCCAAAATATCCTTGTCATTATAATTAAACGTGAAGTTATAATTTTTTACTTTGATAACTGGAGGATTTTTGTATAAAAGGTTTTACCTCTGACTTTTAACTGGCACTTTTGAAATAATAATAAATACATACTTCTTTTTATCAAATTAAATTAAACCATCATCTTTGAATTAATTATTAAAAATTCAAAATGGATTTTTTCCAGTTATTGAAAATTCACATTTCAAATCACGATTACTAGAAATGAAATATTTGTTCAAGTTCAAAATTATACAGCGGGATTTTTCAATCAACCCTTGAATTGAAAATTAAGAAAGAATTTCAAATTAAAATGAACAAAATTTAACAATTACTACCATTCCCCTTACAACTAATCATGGTAAGTTTTGTACTTAATTGGACATTTATCTATTTTAAAAATCACATTTGTTTTAAACTTTGTGTTTTGTAAACGATTATTTTAAATTTGCTTCGAAATATTTTTGAAACAAATTCCTAGTTCAGAATAATGAACATCATTTTGAAAAAAAAAAATTTATGACTTACCGAAAATTTGAAACTTTCAGTGTGATATGTTTTGAAAATTTTGTTTTTTCATCAGTCAATTTTTTTAGTTTGTGTGGTAATCATGAGTGAGAAACGGTGTCCCTTTCCTTTATTGTTGTTTTTTGGTAATGTTATTATTTTTAGCTGAATTCGATTTTCGAAATTTATGCAATTAATGCATTTATGCAAGCTTGGGAGGACTTACAATCAAAGCCACACCAACGAAGGGATGTCCCCAAGGCGAGGATCTATCACCTTTGTTGTGGTCCTTGATAGTGGACGACCTCCTAAACAAACTTGTATCCATGGGATTCGAAGTTATTGGCTTTGCAGACGACGCAGTTATTCTAGTTCGGGGAAAACATGAGAATGTGTTGTCTAATAGAATGCAAACTGCACTCAACTACGCACTATTTTGGTGCAGGGAAGAGGGACTGAACATAAACCCTTCCAAAACTACTGTGATAGCCTTCACTAGGAGACGAAAAATTACACTAAAATCTCTAACATTAGATGGGGAAGTGTTAAACCTCGAATCACAAGTGAAATATTTAGGCATAGTACTAGACTCAAGGCTATCATGGAACCCACAGATAGAGCATGTAATCGCAAAGGCTACAACAGCTCTATGGGTCTGCCTCAAAGGAGTCGGGAAAAAATGGGGACTACAGCCGAAAATTATCTACTGGATATTTACAGCTATTATAAGATCCAAAATCTCCTATGCCTCCTTAGTATGGTGGACCAAAACTTTGCAAATAACAGCTCAGAAAAAACTAGCGATGCTTCAAAGACTAGCAACGCAAGCTATAACTGGCGCAAAGCGAAGCACACCGAATGAGGCTCTAAATGCACTACTAAATATTCTGCCTCTACATCAATTCATTGAGTTAGAGGCGGAAAGAAGTACCTTGAGACTCTCCAAACACAAAACGCTCTATGAAGGAGATCTTACAGGACACCTCAAAATCCTAAAGAAATTTAAATTAAACTCACTTATTGTGAAAAATGATGACTGGATGGAGCCCATTTTTAACCTAGCCATACCATACAATGTAACTATCAATGATAGGGACGCTCCAGCAGTGATGTCAATTGAATTTGTTGTTTATCAATGCGGAAAGACATACCACTGTTAAACAGCTAATTACTTTTTTGATTAATAAGGTACGAAGTTACGGTCTTCGACAAAGTTGTTCAGCGAAAAATTTCCTTTAGGAATATTATAAATTGGCAAAAAAACTGTCAGCTGGCCTGGTTCCACAGAAGAAATAAAAATGATGTTTATTTTTCAGTACAAAATATTCAATTTTCTCATACAAACCTAAAAGTTCAAATTTACTCATGTAAACGTTACTTAAAAATTCTACAAAAAATCATGGATGAGTTTTGGACCAAGACGAAGCTTTTCAGACCTCAGGGTTTGAGAAATTCAAAAATCACCTCAAATCGACTCAGTCTACTGGGGCAGGGGTGTTCGGACCTAGACTCAGGATCTCAATTCCTATGGGAAACTGGTCAACAGTATTCCAAGCTGAAATTCAAGCAATTCTAGAATGCACTTTAGCCTGTTTGAAAAGGGGATACAGGTACACAAGTATCTGCATATTCTCTGACAGCCAGGCTGCTCTTCAAGCACTAAGTACGTTCACATGTTACTCCAAACTAGTTTGGGAGTGTATAGTTGCACTAAGAAACCTGGCAATAAGGAACAGAGTATCTTTATCCTGGGTACCAGGCCACTGCGGTATCCTAGGGAACGAAGAAGCAGACCAACTAGCTAGGGAAGGATCTCAGGGACTGTTGATTGGACCTGAACCTTTCTGCGGAGTATCGAGGAGTGCCTTGAATATGGAGCTCAACCACTATTGTTTCCAACTGGAAAACAGCGGAGGGAGCAACTCAGGCAAAAAAGATTCATTGAACCAAGCGCACGACTCTCCAAAAACATGTTGACCTTAAGTAAGCACGAGTTAAGTACTTACACAGGTCTCTTGACCGGACGTTGTCCAACAAAACAGCATCTCAAAAGGATAAACATAATTCAAAACGATGTCTGTCGGTTCTGCGGAGAGAGCGAGTACTTGGGGCAAAGTTAATAAGCGCACAAGACATATGGTTGCATATCAGCCCTAAGAAGGTTATATCATACATCTTTGATATCATACCCGATTGGGATAAAATTCTTAGTCAGCAATCAACTGTCACTCCAATCAATAGTGCAGGTGAACCTGAAAGTATATAGTAACGCGGGGTAAATACCACAATAGATCAACTACTGGTCGCAGTGGGCTCTCCCCTACAAGGAAAAAAAAGCCAAATATTATTGAAAGTTTTATAAAATCTCGTTCCACTGTCCACTAACACTCCACAAAATTTGAAGACTGAACTATGACAGGAAAAAAAGGTACAGCTATTCTCGTAAAAAAGGGAAATTTGAGATTGCGTCAGAAAATTCGCTTTATTTTTGAAAACTTGCATTGAAAATACTTGAAATTTGGTCGAAAGTTGGCGGACAGTCAGGGTCAGTATTACCCGGTACAACTGTGATCGATGTTTACTCTTGAGCTCGAACTCATGGACATCGGCTCAGAAAGCAACTGTCTTGCCAACTGAGCTATATCACAAGCTCTTCTAGGGTTTTCACTGGTCAGCTATAGCGTAAACAAACGTACAGAACTTCAATTCAAAAGATAAAACTAACTAGTAAAATCTTCTATTTTCACAGAACCTGCGGCTATGGAACGGCACGATCAGTTTCCACTACTGGCAGCGGCCGGGTGTTACTAGGTTAACTAAGGTGTACATATTTAACGTTACGAATCCGGAGGGATTTCTCGCCGGTGAAAAGCCAAAACTAGTTGAAGTAGGACCATTTGTTTATAGGTAAGTGCTCTACGCTACAATTCCAAACACATCTGTGTGAAAAACATAAAACGACTTGTTAATATGTCAAAAAAGCACAAAAACTTTGTTGAGAGAAGAGAAAAAAAAATAATTTATTAGTATACGAAGACTTTTAGGGAATTACATGAAATGACAGCGATTCGTGTTTGTTAACTATTACGTCCATTGGCCATTGTCATATGAAATGGATGTTGTCCATTAAAATTTAGCCACCTTCTACAAAATTATCATATTACCGTCTAATTGAATGATTGTCTCTGGCTTTTAAAAGCCAATCATCAACTTTACATTTAGTTTGTTTGACACGAGAGTCATTCTAGGTTTCAACAAAATCTATTTGATGACACCTTCATAAAACAAATAGCGAAATTTCTCCATTGTCCACGAACAAATTTTCCACTCCAATCTACTTACAAAGTGTAATACAGTGGATAAAACCCCGATCAATCCCATATAAAAATGCCTTTACGCGCTTCTCAGAAACAATCGCTAACGTTGAGCTTGTCAATCGGATCGGAACGCTAATCCAACAACTTATTTTACATGGCTGTAAAGCCAGCAAATTTGTTCGTTCATTCATAAACATCATCGTTATGGCCAGTTTTTTTTTACAAATGACTCATTAGCTCTAACGTATGCTTATAAAGTGTACCGCTCATTAGCAAATCCTAATAATCGGGGGAGAGCTCTGCTTACCTGTTGTTTCGAGGCAACGACATGGGAATCCCGGCATTCCCGTTTGCTTAGAACGACCTAGTACTAGGCCTTGCGGTTTGCGTGGGATTTGTTTTTGTTCCGGACGATGTTTGCAAATTAGTACAGGTCACAAATCGGTACTATTCCATGTATTATTGTCGGTGTAAGTAAACGAAAGGAAATTTACAATAGTCGGGAGGTCTTGTTGTAAGACAGATGTCAGACTAAGTCTAAAAATAAGTCGTGTCTGAGCTTCCCGAATCGAAAATGGTGGGTGCAATAAATCAATAAAACTTAGCGGAATCGGAAAGCTTGAACCCGACCGACGACGCTAAGGATCGATGAATGATCTCCGGGTCTTGTTTGTTTGTTTGTTACCATGGAACGAGACTAATAAAACTTTCAAGTGCAACGAGCAAATTACAACTCATCAGATCAACTGCTGTCAGAGCTATTTTATTTACGAGTCATTTCAAGTACATTCATTAAACCACAGTACAACTAGTTAGGTACGCAAACATCCTAGCGGATGATGTTTTTCTTCACCTTCGTCTATTAACCATTGCTGACTTTGAACCAATATGTGGTTTAAGTTGTCGATTAGCAAGTTGAAATGAATGGAATGCTCCAGTTTCATTGGCAGTGGACCTAAACAAGGTCAACTTCAATTCATTAAGAAAAATGATCAATTTCAATTATAGAAGAAAAATTTGTTACTAGTTTTTCTAACTCGATTATCAATTCTAAATTTAACCACTAAACAGTTTCAGATCTTCTCAATTTTCTTCAACATTTCTTTATCTTTGTAAGAGATTCCTACTCTTTAGTGATATAGCTGAGTCTCACATTACCTTAAAGGTAAACACAGTTATTCTCACACTGTTGATTAAAACTTGCGTAACTTTCGGATAACAGCTCTATAGGATGAAGCTCTCCTTATATTTTCCTCGTTGATCTATGTTTTTTTTAAACGAACACACACATATAGGATTAGCTGGGTTATAAAACAATTATTCAAAAAATGCAATGATTTTCAGAAAAATATTTTTTACCAACAATGTTTCTAAAATATTCTCATCAATATAAAGATTGTACACATATCAAAGTGTCATTTCAGGTAATGTTTTCAAAATTTGAACAAATGTTGCTCGATCGTTTCATTTTTCTAAGAGGATCAAAATCTTAAAAACATCAATTTTACATTCGAATCATTAAATGATAACTTGAGTACATGATAACAAATATAAAGATTAATTAGTGCTGAGATGTACAAGTGTTGCACATAACCTCGTTGTTGCACGATGCCTCGTTCGACCGTTTTGAATTTCTAAGGACTGCTTTTTTACCAACCCTGCAATGTCCATACTTTCCACATTTTACGGTACCTGTCGCTTTAGGAGGAATCGAAAATTACTTATTACCTTCTAGGAAATGTGAACTAATGAAGATGTTTCAATCAAATCAATATTGCAGCTATCAAACGCACAATCAATTGTTATTGGATTTTTTGAGGAGATTCCTATAAGCTGGAAATGTAAAATCATATACCACATCAATTCAATTTTCTTAAGATGACACTAATGACTGATGTCCTTATATCAGGGCATGGTGTCTTTATTAGGTCAATTTCGCAGAGAAAAAAAATGGAACCTCTGAAAATCTGCCACATTATAGACGACACTCCCCCCCATCGATCATTAAAACTACTTTTTTTCATCATTTGCAAACGAAATACACGAACAAATTTTTCAAGTTATGAATAAAAAAAAAGAACTTGAAATTTTACATTTTTAAGCTAAGATGTGCTAAGATTCCTTCACAAATTAATAAGGGCGAAACAAATTTTAAATCCTTCTTTCGTCACTTGGAGTTGGAACACCCGAGGGAGATAATAAAAAATATTAAAAATTTTCATAAAATTGGATACAATGGGGCAACAGCTTGCATGCAACAAACAAGCATAAAACCTACATTGAACTAAATCTCAAATTGGAGATAATTAAGGTCGAAAATTTTGAAATATCTTGAATACAAAAGATTAAACAAATCCCACCGTCTACAATTCGACGATCGCTTTCAAATCTGTTTGAGTACAGAAGTATAATTTGATATTTGTTCTAGCCTTAAGCGTTGAAGAAATTTGATATGAATTATTTTTAATCAAAAGTTCTCTCAAAAATTTAAAATATTAAAATAGACAGATATTACAAAATAAGCTAAAACGACACAATTGACAAAAATGACAAAATTGACAAAAACACCTTATTTAAAAAAAAAGTTAAAATGGACGAACTCGACTAAATTAACACACTGTAAAAAATGACAAAATCGAAATGGACAAAAATTGACAAAAGACAAAATTGACCAAATTTACCAAATCGTCAAAAATAACAAAATAATATTATACACAAATTAACTTAAATGAAAAAATGATAAAATTTAAAAATTTGACAAAACTGAATATACTGTCAAAATTCACAAAAATGACAAAATTTAAAACAAAATAACAAAATTGTCTAAAATGGAAAATAACAAACAAAATTGAAAACATTGACAAAAATGACAAAAATGACAAAAATGACAAAATTGACAAAAATGACAAAAATGACAAAAATGACAAAAATGACAAAAATGACAAAAATGACAAAAATGACAAAAATGACAAAAATGACAAAAATGACAAAAATGACAAAAATGACAAAAATGACAAAAATGACAAAAATGACAAAAATGACAAAAATGACAAAAATGACAAAAATGACAAAAATGACAAAATTGACAAAAATGACAAAAATGACAAAAATGACAAAAATGACAAAAATGACAAAAATGACAAAAATGACAAAAATGACAAAAATGACAAAAATGACAAAAATGACAAAAATGACAAAAATGACAAAAATGACAAAAATGACAAAAATGACAAAAATGACAAAAATGACAAAAATGACAAAAATGACAATAATGACAAAAATGACAAAAATGACAAAAATGACAAAAATGACAAAAATGACAAAAATGACAAAAATGACAAAAATGACAAAAATGACAAAAATGACAAAAATGACAAAAATGACAAAAATGACAAAAATGACAAAAATGACAAAAATGACAAAAATGACAAAAATGACAAAAATGACAAAAATGACAAAAATGACAAAAATGACAAAAATGACAAAAATGACAAAAATGACAAAAATGACAAAAATGACAAAAATGACAAAAATGACAAAAATGACAAAAATGACAAAAATGACAAAAATGACAAAAATGACAAAAATGACAAAAATGACAAAAATGACAAAAATGACAAAAATGACAAAAATGACAAAAATGACAAAAATGACAAAAATGACAAAAATGACAAAAATGACAAAAATGACAAAAATGACAAAAATGACAAAAATGACAAAAATGACAAAAATGACAAAAATGACAAAAATGACAAAAATGACAAAAATGACAAAAATGACAAAAATGACAAAAATGACAAAAAAGACAAAAATGACAAAAATGACAAAAATGACAAAAATGACAAAAATGACAAAAATGACAAAAATGACAAAAATGACAAAAATGACAAAAATGACAAAAATGACAAAAATGACAAAAATGACAAAAATGACAAAAACGACAAAAATGACAAAAATGACAAAAATGACAAAAATGACAAAAATGACAAAAATGACAAAAATGACAAAAATGACAAAAATGACAAAAATGACAAAAATGACAAAAATGACAAAAATGACAAAAATGACAAAAATGACAAAAATGACAAAAATGACAAAAATGACAAA
This sequence comes from Uranotaenia lowii, assembly GCF_029784155.1. Taxonomy (NCBI): domain Eukaryota; kingdom Metazoa; phylum Arthropoda; class Insecta; order Diptera; family Culicidae; genus Uranotaenia; species Uranotaenia lowii. The sequence continues at coordinate 1,620 of NW_026598334.1, read as the reverse complement.
AATGACAAAAATGACAAAAATGACAAAAATGACAAAAATGACAAAAATGACAAAAATGAAAAAAATGACAAAAATGACAAAAATGACAAAGATGACAAAAATGACAAAAATGACAAAAATGACAAAAAATGACAAAAATGACAAAAATGACTAAAATGACAAAAATGACAAAAATGACAAAAATGACAAAAATGACAAAAATGACAAAAATGACAAAAATGACAAAAATGACAAAAATGACAAAAATGACAAAAATGACAAAAATGACAAAAATGACAAAAATGACAAAAATGACAAAAATGACAAAAATGACAAAAATGACAAAAATGACAAAAATGACAAAAATGACAAAAATGACAAAAATGACAAAAATGACAAAAATGACAAAAATGACAAAAATGACAAAAATGACAAAAATGACAAAAATGACAAAAATGACAAAAATGACAAAAATGACAAAAATGACAAAAATGACAAAAATGACAAAAATGACAAAAATGACAAAAATGACAAAAATGACAAAAATGACAAAAATGACAAAAATGACAAAAATGACAAAAATGACAAAAATGACAAAAATGACAAAAATGACAAAAATGACAAAAATGACAAAAATGACAAAAATGACAAAAATGACAAAAATGACAAAAATGACAAAAAAGACAAAAATGACAAAAATGACAAAAATGACAAAAATGACAAAAATGACAAAAATGACAAAAATGACAAAAATGACAAAAATGACAAAAATGACAAAAATGACAAAATTGACAAAAAATGACACAAATGACAAAAATTACACTTTTGTTATTTTTTTCTTTTGTCAATTTTGTTTATTTGGTATTTAAAAACAATTTTTGTCATTTTGTTGATTTTGACATTTTAATCAAGTTTTTAGATTTTGTCAATTTTGGCATTTTTGTCAATTTCGTCAGTTTCGTCATTTTTGTCAGTTTTTTTTGTGTGAATTTCATCAGTTTTGTCATCATGATAATTTTGTCAGTTTGGTAAATTTTATCATTTTTGTTTATATTGTTTTTTGTTTAACTTTTTTGTAAACTTTGAAAATAAAAAAAAACTAAAAAAAAACTCTTATCTATCATATTGAGCTTAAGCCCCCAGATTCCCAGATATAAGGCAATTTAAAGACAGTTATAAAATAAGATTTAATGACGAACTTTCTTGAAAAGCCTGTTTTCTCTAATTTCTAATTTGTTTAAGTAAAGCTGTGTTATCAGTTGTATTAAACAATTGTCAAAAAACAATATGACATTTTAACAAATTGGCTTAACAATCTCCCTTTACTTTGTCATTTTAGAGAAGATATGGAAAAGGTCAACATCAAGTTCCATGACAACTACACAGTTACATATCAGCACAAGAAAATCTTACAATTTGTTCCTGAGTTAAGCGTAGATAAGAATCTCAAGATCACCACGCCAAATATTCCACTGCTTGTAAGTTATTTTCATAGTTATGAAAAATTCTTGATAATCAAATTTCGTTCTTGATTCACAGACAATATCCACCCAGAGCAATTACATCGGCTATTTCCTAGCGAAAACCATTTCGGTAGTTCTGACGGCCACCAAGTACAAACCGTTCATTTCGCTCACGGCA